>NW_007246047.1:94215-97789 GCF_000164805.1 Carlito syrichta
GACAGCCCCCTGCTCGTGGCTGGCCTCGCAGGGTCCCTCTGCGCCTGCCTCCCGCGCTTGGGGCGCAGCCTTGAGGAAGTGCTGATCGCTGGTTCTCCCTTCAGCAAGAGCGAAGCGCAACAGTGCTCTCTTCGGAGTACATTTGAGGCCAGGTTGGAAGAAGGCTCTCTTTCGGGGAGGGAAGGCCCACTCACGGCCATTGTTTGCTATGCTGTGGTCCGGCCACGTGGCTCTAGCTTTGACCCCTCCTCTGCCTTGAATCTCCAAATCTCCTCTCTCTCTCTCCAATTTACTCTCTAAATAAACTATATTTTCCAATTAAAAAAAAAAAAAGAAGGCTGGCCTCAGTGGTTCAAGCCTGTAGTCCCAGCACTTTGGGAAGCCGAGGTGAGGGGATTGCCTGAGCCTACAGGTTCGAGGACACCTCAGGCAACTTGGCGGGACCTCATCTCTACAATAAATCTGAAAAAAACTAGCTGGGCATGGTAGCGCTCGCCTGTAGTTCTGGCTACCTGGAAGGCTGAGATGGGAGGACTGCCTGAGCCCAGCAAAGAAAACACGCACTCACTCCTTTCCAGCAGCAGAGCTCTGGCACCTGCAGTCCTCTGTGGAGGGCTTTATGAAGCCACTGGAGCCTAGTGCCCGCTGCCTCTCCACCCAGGTCTGTCCCCACTTCCTGCCTGTGTTCCTTCGGCGCAGAACTCCCCCAGGGCTGTCCCCCTCACTGTCAGGTCACGCCGTTTCCAGATCACTGTTTGCTTGGCACATCCGCGGAGGCTTATCTCAGGGAGAGCCTTCTCTTCCAGAAAACTGCCTGACCTTGACTTCTGCTTTGCCCCCGATTGGACTGGGTGTCCCGGCCATGGGCCCCCGCCCCCAGGATGGCTGTGACTGCACGTCCCCAGTGATCCTCTCCCCAGCGTGTGAACCCCCGGGACGGGAGCCGTCTTTGTTGTCCTGTGGCTTCGGGTCGGCGTGTGGTTTACCCATCTGTCGGGCGAAGGAGGCGCCAGACACAAGAGGGTCCCAAGTGAGGGTTTGCGGGAAGCAGGAAGGGAAGGCAGGCAGCGTGCGTGGGAGCAGCTCTCTGGTCTGGTGGTGGCTCCGCCCGTCCCTCCCCCCAGACTGGGCCCACCGACCCCTCTGCTGGAGCCAGGCTCCCTGGTGCTGCTGGGGCCGCCTTGTGCCGGCCGTGTCGGGTGTAGGAAAGATGGCAGTGGCCTTCCAGACTGTTCTTTTCTCCTTTAGATACAGGACGTGGCTCCCAACCCAGATGACCCCGAAGACTTTCCCGCTCTGGCCTGAAGAGCCCTACTCCCTGGCGACTTCGAGTGGCTGGGGCGAGCCTATGAAGAGACTTTTCTTGCTGTGGGAAGAGTCGGACTCTAAGAACAATAGGTGTTGCTTTTCCCGTGTCGTGTGAATTTGTTGCACGTTTTGGTCTGAGGGGTGTGGGTAGAGGGGCTTCCAGAGTGGGCACTGCCCGTCCCTAACGAGCCAGTCCAGCACTTTCTCCAGAAGGTGAAGAGAGGCGACTGTTTTTTATGTAAGGAATTCCAGTTGAAGTTCAGGAATCATGTTCAGAATATGTCCACAGAGACTGTCCTGGACCCTCTGCAAAATCATGGAGCGTCACGGAAGTTGCCCAGCAGACTCCTTGCGGCGACACAGGAAGGCGTGTGGATGCCCGCAGGTGTGTCCTCCCGTGGGAAGGGAGGTCAGAACCTGAACTGTCGTCTGAAGCAGCACCGCCTCGTTTCCAGAGACCAAGCAACTGAGATGCTGTTGTAGTCACTGTTCACTTGCAAATGTTATCCATGCTCCTGAGATACTGAGTTCTGGCTTTCATTTAACCAGTCACTTAAAACAGCGACTGTGCAGCCACTGGTCATTCTGTGAGAAAGAGTCAGAGCAAGTGTCGATTTTGAATGGTGACTTCAACTACTTTGTGCTTTCTGTGTGTATGTTCACACACGCACACACGTTTAGTGCTTGGGTGGTTTTTTGGGTGAGTGCTGAGTACGTGACTTTTAAAAACCATGTGTTATTTAACCACCAAACTAACGAAAAGGGGTCCTGACAAAAGACAGCGCCGTATGCTTTTCTTCCCCAAAGCCAGGGTCGGAATTCCACGGCAACGGACGCGAGCCCTGCCCTTGTCCCAGGAGGGAGCTGAGAACGTGCGGGGCCTCCCTCAGTCCTTGCCCCGGTTCCGGAGTTCCTCCTCACGGCCTTGGATGAGTGCTGGGGGCCGGGGCCGCTCGCCGGGCCAGCGCCTCCCCGGAGCCCCACCCTCGCGGCAGAGCCGAGACAGAGCTGGCACGTTCACCAGGGCCCACGGGGGGCTAGGGCCGGCCAGGGATGTGGCCAGCCGGAGCAGGTGCTGTCAGCTGGGCGAAGCGCCCCACTTCCTGCGGACACCGTGGTGGCACCTGCCTTTGGTCACACGGGCCGCCTGCTGGCGACGAGTCTGAGCCTTGGCCCTGGCTGCTCCGAGTCAGCCCTGACCCGGGACCCCAGGGCCAGCGAAGCCCGCTTCCTTCCTAGCCGTGTGTAGAAACCTCACCTTGCCAGGCACACCCAAGCCACAGAGGACAAAGCCGGCATTCTATTGTGCAGCCAAAGCTGAACCCCTAGACGTGAGGATCTTTGAGGATGCTTGCTTTGGTGGTGGCCTGCTTTTGCTCCCTTATGAACATCTGAGCCCTAAGATGTGTTAGTTGGTGGTTTCATTTCTTTCCTTGGAAAAGGCAAGGTAAGAAATCCCGTGGGAGTGTTGGGTTTAGCCGTAGTCCTTGGCTGTGTGACCAGAGGACTGTGTCCTTACTTAGCTGGCTTGAGGCCATTGTCGGCAAGCAAGCATTCATAATTTTGCTTTCCCTTGGCTTTGAAGGTGAACCAGAGACGCCCGGCTTTTTAGCCATTCGTTTCTTGAGTTGAGGTCTCCCTCTGCCGCCCAGGCTGGAGCCCTGTGGCACCATCACAGCTCACGGCAGCCTCGCCGGGCTCAGGCGATCTCCCTGTCCCAGCCTCTGGAGCAGCTGTGACTGCAGCTGCGGGCCAACACGCCTGGCTGGGAGACCTCTCTCAGCACACTCCTGCTGTGCTGTGAATGAGGCTCAAAAAGCCTGTGGCACTTGACTCAACGTTGTGGTCGTAAGACACCGTTTCCTATGACCCGGAGCCGCCTTGAGTCATGGTCAGGACAGTGCCGGGGACACAGCGCAGCTCTGAGCCCGAGGAGGCTCTGCTTGCCAGCCAGGGCTGCCCCTTGCTGCCTTGCCGGAGCCCGAGGGTAAAGGGTGTTTGCGCCCCTGCTGGATGCCGCCTGGTCGTCCAAGCCAGAGGGTCCCAGAGAGGCCAGAGAAGCAGAGGGCGGGGGCGCCGCCGGCGGTGGCAGGATGCGTCCCATGAGGCAGGAGGGCCTTCCAGGTCCGAGCTCCCCGCCTGCCTGCATGTGGCGAGGGCACCCTGTGTCTGGCTGGCAGCTCAGAATCCGGCAGGGCTCTCCACAAAAGGAGGCCGGTCTGTTCCCAAGGCTCCTTGAAAAGGGGGGGCCAAGCCAGTTTGAATC
>NW_007246047.1:97885-101684 GCF_000164805.1 Carlito syrichta
GTGCGGCCGGCGAACCCAGATTCGGGCCCCGCGCCCGGGGTCCCTGGCGGCTCCCAAAGCTTCCATGAAAGCATCAGCCCCTCGGCGACGCTGTTCGCGGAAGGGACCAAAGGGGCCGCTCGAGTGTGTGGCGGTGGCCAAGGGACTGAGACGGTGGCACAGGAGCCCGCCCTCCGTCTCTCGGGGCAGACGGGACGCGAGGCAGGTGTCTCACCGGAGGTGTGGTCCGGTCTCCTGCACAGGCAGTGGCGGCGAGACTTGAGCAGCCGCCAGAGGAGCTTCCAGGCCACCAGCAGAGACAGGGCGGGCCCCCGGGAGCCCCCCAGGCCTCGGGCTCCGTCACCCCTGCCCGTCTCCCCCGCTCCAGGGCAGCCTTGGTCCGGCCGCCGAGTCTCCCAGGACTCCGGGGCCCAGGGACGCCCCGAAGCAAGCCACGAGGCTCTCACCCGCCTCAGCTGTGCCAGGCAAACGGCCGCGTGGGGCCGCGGGGCCCCCCCACAGAGCGGAGAACCGACCGCCTTCGAGCTTGGCTTCTCGGCAACGGTGTGCCCGAGTCTAGACAGCTGATGAACGCACCTTTGGGAGCACGAGGCCATTTCGAAGGGGACCGCCTGCCACGTGGGAATGGAGAGGGGCCAACTTGCACGTGAGCCTCTGGGGGGCCTTGAAGCGGGGGAAAATCTCTCCAGAAACAGCCACCTGGCTGGGTGCAGGGGCTCAAGCCTAGAATCCCAGCACTTTGAGGGCCTGAGCCCACGGGTTCGAGACCCGCCCGGGCAACTTGGCGAGACCTCATCTCTACCATCAATCAAAAAATTAGCGCGGCGTGGTAGCCTGTGCCTGTAGTTCGGCTCCTCCGACAGCCGAGGGAGAAGGATCGCCGAGCCCGGCGGGCTGAGGCTGGGGTGGCCGTGAGGGTGCGTGCCCCTGCACCCCAGCCTGGGCGACGGCGAGACTCCAACTCAGGAGCCAGCCAGCCACCCCAGCAAAGGCACCGATGCCTCCTCCGGGCCTGCCCTATCTGGGCACCGCGCTGGGCGCTGCCCCACCCCGGGGGACTTGACTCACCGGTTCCGGTGTGTGGCAGTCCCCCTCCCTGGAGGGCTGCGACGACCGACCGCACAGCTGTAGGCGGCCCCCTCGGATGCCAGTTCCCGGCCTTGCAGGGCGAAGCAGCCGAGGCAAACCCCAAGCCAGCTGACCGCAGCGGGCACGTGCTGGGGGCGGGGAGGGCAGAGTGGGGCAAGCAGGGGCCGGGGGAGGTCTCGGGGGAGGAAAGATGGACGGCGAGGAGACGCTGGTGGGAGGGCCGGTGGCCGTGAGGGAAGCGAGGGGGATGTGGGTCATGCTGCCCAAGGCGAAAGAAAGGCCGCTCTTGGAGCCTTTACTGAGCATCCCGAGCGGACCCGGGGAAGGGCCGGGTTGGCGAAGAGGGGCCCGCACTCCCACCTCCGGGGCGCCCTCGCCGTGGCCTCTGTGGGACCGGCGTCCCCTGGGCTGTGCGGTGACCCGGCCGGGCCCCAGGCGGGTCTGTGGATGCGCCTTTCAAAAACGTGGCATGAGCTTTTCGGGAGGGATGGAGGGGCTTCGCCTCCAGTGGATGTCAGGGGGCTCTTGGCCTCAGAAGGTTCGAGAAGCGCTGCTCGGCTGGGCCCGGGACTGACCCGCGCCCAGAGGGGGTGTCAGCCTGGCCTCTTCCCAGTCCAGCCACGCCCAAGGCAGGCCCTGGGCTGACGTCTTGGCACCCAGTGGAGAAGAGCAAGGCGGAAACGCTGGCTGGAGGTTGAGGCCTGGCAGAGGAGGGGACAGCTTCCCCTGCGTGGGTGGGGCAGATCCATGGCCGGCTGGGTGTCCAGGAGGGATCTGTCCTGCGGTCTAGTCCCCAAGGATCCCGAGCCAGGTGAGAAGCTGGTGTGGAAGAGTGACAGTCCTGGACAGCCAGCTGGCACTGGAGAAGGGGAGAGGCACAGAGGTGCGTTGGCCACCACGGCAGGGCGGACTCGGGGGCTTCTGCGCACACGGCGAGGGCCCGTGTCAGACGCCTCCGGTGCTGTCCCCTCCCAGCTGACCGCAGGGCAGGTTCACTCTGAACGTGGTGGCCCGGGGCAGCGGCCCTGTCCCCTGCATCCTGTCCTGCCCAGCAGTGCGGGAGGGACCCAGGGCTGCTTGAGGACGGGCCAACCCCAAGCCGGCCTAGGGAGGGCCCGTGAGCCATCCAGGTGCGTCCTAATGGACGGACCCCTGGCTCTGGGCAGGTCCATTGGCCCCGTGGCTGTCCCCCGGTGGGCGACATGCCGGTGCCAGCTGGAAAGGCAGTTTGCTCGGCCACCCGCGGCCCTCCCCGAGGCCTCCTGGGCGAGAGGACTCGGGAGCCCACCCCCAGCGCTAAGCCCATTCCCAGTCCTCCCTAAGGGACCCCTTCCCCCAGCTCCTTCCCCTGCCCGCCAGGGCTGGGCCAGAGCAGGCGAGGCAGGAGGACGCTGGCTTCAGCGGGGTCCTGGGCAGGCCTCGCCGTTTTCGGGCCCTCGCCCGGGAAGGGCCGTATTGGAAGCGAATCAGCAGCAAATCCCAGCATCCGCCTGGAGCCAGTGGACACCGCGTGGGTGCTCGGCCGCCCACAGGCACTGAGTAGGTGTGGAGCGCCACGGGTGGCAGACAGTTCTCGGGGTCCCACGTGAAGGGGACCAGCCTGCCTGAAGAGCCATCTTGTTTTTCAGAGAGACACGCCAGGGCGAGGAGAGACCCTCGTCCTCCTTCAGCCGGAACAAGGCACAAAGCACACGACCTCCTCCGCCCGCCCGAGACGCTCCCCTTCCGAGAGCACATTTGGCGGACGCGGTCGCCGACGTCTACAATTCCAGCACTTGGGAGGCTGAGGTGGAAGCATCGCTTGAGCCTAGGGGTTTGAGGCCAGCTGGGCCACATAGCGAGACTCTGTCTCTTGCTCGCTATTAAAAAAACCCAAAACGAACAACACAGAAGGCCAGCATGAGAACCTGAGGGCCAGGGTCCCGGGGCGCAGCCCACTCTGGGTCTGGCCCTGTTGGGCTGGAGGCCTCCTCGCCTGGGGACTTCGGTGTGGGCAGAGCACGTGTCACCCTGAAGCCCGTCAATGCCACGCAGACTGGCTGGCAGAGGGACGAGAGGCAGTTAGACAAGACAGGCGGCCGGGCGGAAGGCTCTCCGGTCCCACAGGGCTGTGGGGGGAATCCGGAGGGGTTTGCCCGGAAGGAGCCATGTTCTCCCCCGATAGACCGACAGAAATGGCGATGCCGGGACACAGGGGCCTTCGGTGCCACCACTGGAAGACACAAACGCCCCAAACCCGAACACGAGCGCAGCTAAAGACAGGACTCGGCGCAGCAGGGAGGTGATCGTGACCCGCGACCCACGACCCGCGGCGCTGGTGCCCGTGTCCTTCTACCCATGACCCAGCTCACCAGTGTCCCAATAGCAGCTCATACGAGGGGGGAGGGGTGGGAGGGGAGACCACGGTCCTAGCCTTGGAGGACACTGAGGCAGGCCTCTTTCTTTTGAGCTGTTTTTCTGAGTCGGGGACCTCACTCTTGTCCAGGCTGGAGGCCAGTGGTGTGATCATGGCTCCACCACAGCCTCGACCTCTTGGGCTCGGGGCATCCTCTTGCCTCAACCTCCTGAATGGCTGGGACTACAGGCGTGTGCCACCGCACCCAGCTAACGTTTTAATAATTATGGTCTCTACAATAAATTTTTAAAAATCAGCCGGGCGTGGTAGCGCGCGCCTGTAGTTCCGGCTACTCGGAAGGCTGAGACGGAAGGA
>NW_007246047.1:101716-109167 GCF_000164805.1 Carlito syrichta
ACTCCAGTCTGGGCGACAGAGTGAGACTCCGACTCAAAAAAAAAAAAAAATTATGTTAACATTCAACACAATGCACACGCCTTGCAGGGTGTGCCAGGCACTTGTTCTAAGAAATGAACCACTGTTAATTTGTCTCAACCTCACACAATCCTGAGCCAGATGTGGCCACCCGTCTCAGGAATTCAGGGCGTCTAACCACTTGACCCAAATCACGCGGCGAAGGAGCGGCAGAGCAAAGGTTTGTGTCCCAACCGCCCGGGCCCAGCCTGCTCCAGACAATACTGAGAAGCTCTTTTTGGTGCAGTGCACGGCAGGCTTTAAAAACATGCACACCTCTGACCCAGAAATCCTTTTTGCAAGAATGTACCCCAAGGAAATGCCAGCAACGCCCTGGAAGAATTTTTGCAGGACACGGACAAGGCACTGTGGCAGCTGAAAGTGGGGAGCCGGCCACGTGCCCCCAGTGGGAGGAAATGAGATCCCAAGTCATGGGGCGCCACGCAGAAGGCAGAAATGAGGTTTCGCAGAATTCCCCCCCCGTCGCCACCTTCCAGTGACACACAATGTGGCACTTGGACGCACAGAGGACAGAAGGCACAGAACGCTGACTGTGGGGTACCGGGAAACACACTCAGCGCGGCCACGGCTTGGTTCCACTAAACTCTCTGCACTCACTGGAAGCCCAGGAGACACATACGGGGTCCCAAGGCCACAGCAGGGGTGGCAGAGCCAGGGCCGAACACATGTGGCTGGGACTTGCTCTGCACCGACTTGGTTCTGTCACCCGATGGGCCACGGAAGGGGCCGTCTCTGCCCCTCAGTCACCTACCCTGCCTCCTCTCTGATCAAACCCCTCCAGAGACTCCCTCAGGACTGGCGCGGTGGCTCATGCCCGTAATTCCAGCACTTTGGGTGGCGGAGGTGGAAGGATTGCTTGAGCCCAGGGAAGACCAACCTGGGCAGTATGTGGAGACCTCGTCTCTACCAAAAAAGAAGGCAATTAGCCAGGTGTGCCCACCTGTAGTCCCTCCACTCAGAAAGCTGAGGCTGGAGGATTGCCTGAACCCAGGATGTGTCAAGGTTGCAGCGAGCCACCATCTCATCACTACGCTCCGGCCTGGGCAACAGAGCTGGACTCTGACTCAAAAAAGGGGGAAAAAATGTTTATACCATTACATGGGCATAAAATTATGTGCAGTTATCAAAAAACAAAAAAATAAAAACAGAAAAATCAAGGGACCAAAACCCTTTATCAAAATCAGTCCATTGCCTAATTATCTGGAGAAAATGGCGTAGAACGTGTGAGAAAACACCAGATTGAAAGCTCTGTGCCTGCTACTGTTTTAAGGGCTTGGTATTATCTCTCTGAAGGCTCACGCCAACTGCTGAGGGAAGCATCATTTGTTCCTGTTTTACTTAAGAAGCAGACTGCGAGCTCGATGGGCACCGGGCAGCATAGACCCAGATGGCAGGGAGAGGGACGAGGGTCTACAGGGTCGGGGGTTCCCATGACCCGCCACTCCCACGGCACGGCCCTGGAAGAAGCGGCCCCTGCAGTGAGGAAGACGTGTCCCTGGTTTCGCCTGAAGCCTTGCAGGCCTCAGGGCCTCGCCCCTCACCCGGCCCTTCCCTGCACTGAGACCTGACGGTGCTCGGCCTGCACCGACCACCCACACGCCAGCGGGTCAGGAGGAGGGACAGTCTCCCAGCCCTGACCCCAGGGGAACCCCCGAGGGGCCCTCAGAGGCCGCAGCTCTCCAGGGGACAGAGCCTGCAAACATCACAGTCCCAGGGTCACACAGGAGCTCGGAGAGGAGCTCGGAGACAGGCCCCGCCAGCCTTTGCCTCGAAGCTTTATCCCAGTGTGCGTCAACGCACAGCTCCTCGGGGAGCCGGACCCAACTCCACAGAGCCAGGTCCTCAGTCCCTGACCCAAGCTCGGGGTGAGGGTGGAGCCGGGACTCTGGGTCCCGTCCGGCTAGGACCAGAAGGGAAGGCAGCGGAGGGCCCCGGGGCCGGCGGCCTGGTGAGGCAGCAGGCTGTGGATCCCAGCCCCGCCCGGCCGGGCAGGTAAGGCCAAGAGCCCACTGTCCGTGGCGGGCTTGACTCACCGACTCTTACCCTCCAGGGGTCTCTGGAAAGTCAAACCTTTGCATCGTGCAAGCGGGTGGCAGGGTGCGTGTGGAGTGACCGCAGCAGGAGTCCTCCCTCGGCCTCCTTCGTACCCTGACTCGGATGCCCCAGGCTCAGACGCTGAAGCCTAACCCCAGTCCCTCAGGATGCATGTGCATTTGGAGGCAGGGCCTTAAAAAAGGAGGTTCAAGCCAACGAGGTCGCAGGGTGGGTCCCCTTCTAATATGACCGGTGTCCTCATCAGAGGAGTCAGATAAGAGACACCAGGGACTGGGCACAGCGGCTCACACCTGTAATCTCAGCGCTTTGGGAGGCCGAGGCGGGAAGGTGCCCTGAGGCCAGGAGTTTGAGACCAGCCTGGGCAACGCAGCAATACCTCATCTCTACCAAAAAGAAGAAAGTGAGCGGCAGTGGCAATGCACGCCTGTGGTCTCAGCTACTCAGAAGGCTGAGGAGGGAGGATCGCCAGAAGCCAGGAGGTCAAGGCTGCGGAGTGATTGTGCCACTGCACTCCGGCCTGAGTGACAGAATGAAACCAACTAGAAAAAAAAGCTAATTCATGAATTAGAAGAGAAGAGACACCAGGGCTTCACAGGCATAGAGGAGAGGCCAAGTGTGGGCCAGGCGAGAAGGCAGCCATCTGCATGACCAGGAGAGAGCCTTGGGAGAACGCAACTCTGCCGACACCTTGAGCTTGGCCTTTAGCTTCCAGGCCTGTGAGAAAACTGACTTCTGGTTACACCATCCAGTGTGGTGTTCGTCACAGCAGCCCTGGCCGATCAACAAAGATCCCAGGTCACCTCTGCTCCTTATTCTAACCACTGCCTGCCACAGCTCAGGAGGCCCAGTCAGTGAACAAAACTTAAAAAAAGGCTGTTTGGTTAATACTTTTAATCATGGTTGTAATTATACAATTTCCACTATTCCATATTTTGTATAAAACCAGTTACAATACACAAGATTTTCAAAGGTGACAATATGTATCAAACTACATATATATGCAAAGTTTACAAGGCATTATGAAGCTTCATCTTAAAAATACCTTCAGGAAAATAAACATTCATTCAACCAGTTCTCTCGGCTTTAAAAAATATGATTAGAAATATACATTGTAATAAAAAAATCAAGACAATGATTGATCAAATATTGATTAATCAGCTATGTTTTAAAACTCTTATTAATCTGTACATGAGTGCAGGTTAGATAAAAGTCTGCAAATTATTCATATAAAACTGCAGCACGATCATTGGACGGACGTGTCTGCTGACATTAATTCTACCAGGGAACGCAGGAAGTCAGTTTCCTACCCGCACAGGCGAATCGTCCAGTTTTTGCACACAACTGAGTATCTCCACTTAGTGGTGCGGAGAAGACGCAGATGTGAAGAAATGAAAGGGCAGCTTTAGCTTCCCGGGACAGTTCCAGTGGGAGATAACTATTCAAGAAATAGTAAGGTAGGTTTGTAAGGTTGTTTGGATGAGCACTGCTTTCTAGAACGCAGACCGTATTTTTAAAAACGCAGAAAGCGAAGCACAGTCGAGCTACATTAAGAGCAGACATCCAATGAGGGCTCTGCTCCTGGGCAGGGATGGTGACTCAGGCAAGGGGTGGGAGGACCCCAGGGGAGCCCTGGCACACCCTTCAAAGCCCACGGGCCACACACACATGCCTAGCCCATGCTGCCCCAGAAGAAAACACGCTGGCCTTGTGAGAACACTTGGGAACGCCTCTAAAACTCATCTGGGCCCAAGAAGAGGTAGCAGTCACCCCTGTGAGAGGGCTAGGAGGGCAGGGGAAGAGGGGGGTGGGCGACAGGCTATGGGGCTCGACCTCAGAGCGGCACGCCATGGGGAAGTGGCCTCCAGCCAGGCACGGCTCTGGGCTTGGATGAGGCTCTGCCACACCGTCTGCCCCGTGCACTGACAGGTCAGAGTTCTAGCTTCTCTTTCACGCTGCGAATCACACGTCTGTCCACACCCCCAGGAACGCAGTTTTGCAAACACTCTTCCTCTGTGCAGTTTCTGACTCCCGAGGCCTCAGAGAGCTTCAAGAGCACCTAAAAATATTCATTTCTAATTTAATCCCATTGGAAACCATCTTGGTGTGCTTCCAGAGCTATTTAAGGCTCTGAAGTCGAGGAAATCTGACCCACAGTATCCTCCTCCACAGCAGCAAGGTCCTCTCCCACAAGGACTCTAAGTCAGACTCCCAGAAGACTCTTGGGTGTTCCGTGGCCTCAGCAGGGGCGGAGGAAGGAGGGGGGAGGAGAGGCCTCTCTCTTGCACGGCAGAGAGAACTTTCCATCCACCTGTCGGACCCAGGCTTCCTGGGCTCCAGGCCCGTCCCCGTCAGTTGAACGCTGCAGCGGACAGCCCGGCTGAGGCCCCGCCACAGCCCAGCCACGGCCCTGGCCTTCCCGGGAGGCTTCGCCACCAAGTCCCAGTTTCCCACACCTCGCTTCAGCAAGCCAGTGACACACAAGGGTTCTTAGAAAGGGACATGGTGACAGCCATTCTGGCTGGAAACCTGAGCAGCCCACACGAACAGCCTTTACAGTGTGGAAAAGAGCTGTGGTTCGGCTGACGCCCAGACTATTCTGCTCTTGGCCAAGAGACCAAGGGCTCACTCGCCGAGGCAGGGACAGCGCCAGCCAGAGGCCCAGCGGGCAACACACTGCCTCGTTCTGACGCGGTGGAGAGCCAAAGCAAGACAAACCGATGACAGTGAGAGCTTCCCAATCACCTAGATTGTTTCTGGAGGGAACAGCTTTAAAGGGGGGAAAGGGAAGCGTTGCCCTGAGAGTTCGACGTTTTGTGCACGGGCATGGTTTCAATATTGAGTCTGGTCTCTGCAGAACACAGCAAAAGGGATGTTCCCCCCTCCCACCCAAACCTTGCCGCAGGGGTCTTCCCACAGGCAAATGGGTCTTTGTGCCTGTTCACTTCTGGGGACAGAAAAACGGCTGTTTTCCTGTGATCTAGTCCCCAGGGTTTAAAAGCTGGCGTGACCCTGCCCCACGGTGGCTGGCGAGGAGAGAGGTGCTTGTCTCCGGCCTCCCCGGTGCCAGCCACTTCACACTTCACTCCCAGGGAGGAAAGAAGACCTGCCCCGCCCTTCAGTTACTTCTTACATGAAAGACGATCACCTCCGTATTCTGCTCACTTTGCAGTTTCAAAGGAAGCGGGAAAGAGGCAGCTGCTTAAAGTGGAATCGCCCACTGACCTGACAACATTCTTCTTGGCGCTGGGGGGCTCCTGCCCTCCACGGGGTCCCTCCAGGCTTCAAACCTGCATGGGCAGTGATGGGTGGACAGTACAAACCATCCACTTCTCACGAAAGAAGCAAGGTGAGTACAAAACGTTCTTTCCTTTTGGACCCCATTTTTTTTTCTTTCTTTTTTTTTTTTTAGCAGCAAATAAGTTCTGGTTTTGTGGTTGCTTTACACCACAGATTTTGCTGTGTTTCAGCAGAGCTGAGGGGAGAAGGCACTCTGCAGAGTCGCTAGCTGTACTCCCTAACCAAAGGCAACAGTGAGTTCTGCACTATGGACAACTGAAATCCAGAAGCAAATTGCTGCCACTGAAATTAAAGGGTGCGGCGGCGAACTGTCTCAGGCTGATTACATAAGGAAAAAAAACCCGATGCTGCAGAGAGAGACGCTAAAAAAGAGATAATTTTTTTTTTTTAAGCTACCATTATTTGGGACTGCTGTTTCCATGGGGAAAAACTAGCACGTGTTTTTCCATGCAGGGAAGGAATTGTGATTTTAACTTGTACAACTGAACAGCCAAACAATGGGCAGCCTCACAGCTCTTCAGTCCCTAAATGAACATTTAAAAAAAGGAATGACTTAACAACAATCTTCCAGCTCTGAAGTCGGTTTCTCCTCCTGAGTCTCCTAAAGCTACCACGAATATTCTCTTGCAAGTTTTAGGTTACCAAAGTGCCACTTTGTATTACAACATGCAACAGTGTTTAAATGTGATCTTCAGAGATTCTTGTTAATAAAGCACTCTTTGGTGGAAGACAAGCAGCTTGGGTACTTAACAGAGTGAACTGTTACGAGACATTACAACAGTATCACAAACAGTCAAGTCAACATGATTAAGCCAAATAGTGTCAAATTAAAGTCCCATTTCAGTAATGCTTTTGTTATCTTTATGAATTCTGACACACGGTCACAGGGTGAACAGAAAATAAATACGTTAAAAACCTCCAGCAGATCTGCAGTCCTTCTGAAGGCCAGGGCTACGATGATTGCCATCACAGGACGCACGTGCACCACAGACCAGCCCGCTCTCCGGACAACAGAGGGCGTGGGTATTTACACCTGAGACGAAATTTACAACAGCCATTTTGTCCTTACGCTTGAGAGTTGGGCCCTTCTCTGAGTCATTCGCTTTCACCCAAACTCAGTTCATTATACACACTCCAGTGGACGTGTTCTTCGTGGAGTCAACTTCTTAGGTGGAACACAACTAAGGCTTCTGCAGTTTAGTTTTGTTCTCAAATTGTGCTAAACCCTGTCGCAGTTTTCCGTTTTTGAAGTCTTCCTTCCGCTCTGGTTGCAGGTTTTTGCTTAACGCAAGACTGTTTTAGTCCTTGAAATGGAGGGACTACAGGGGGGCAAAAGAGAATTTACCATGAAGGTTTCAAAGAGTCCACAGGTAGTCATCAAAGACAAGGAAGGCAACACAATGAAAATACTGACATGCTAAAAAGGAAACACTTGGTAGAAGTTTTCAGTGACAAACACTTTGGAGAAGACAGTGCAATATCAATTGTAAAGACACACAGGAGAGAGAACGGCAGAGCACAAGGTTCAGCGCTGCAAAAAGCAAAATTCAAAAATTCGAAAGACACAAATGGAAAGGACACCGACGGGCAGAGGCAGGCAGTACCATGAGGCTGCGAAGGGCGCGGGCGGCCAAGCGCTCCTCCTCCTTCCTCCCCGCCGAGAAGCCAGGCTGTGTGAGGCGCGGACAGGGCGAGAAGATCAAGACGTGTTACTGAGTTACTTCCAAAGGCAGAAGCGGGTCACAGAAAAGCCCCTCAAGCGGACTCCGGCTCCAGTGAGTGCAGGGGGGGCCCCGGTCTGGCCCACCTGTCTCCGCCGCCCTGGGTCCCTAACTGGCCGCGCTTCTCACCCTGCCTCCCTTCCCCAGTTGATTACGCTCCGCTTCCAAGTCAACGGCAACTTTCAGAGCAAAACAAAAGCCAAAGAAGAGTCAGACGCTGGGCTCGGTGGCTCAGCCTGTCATCCCGCGCCTTCGGGAGGCTGAGGTGAGTGGATTGCCTGAGCCCGCGGGGTCGAGACC
>NW_007246047.1:109202-164754 GCF_000164805.1 Carlito syrichta
CACTGCACTCCAGTCTGGGCGACAGAGTGAGACTCCGACTCAAAAAAAAACAAAACAAAACGAAAAGCCACTTCCTCCTGCCATGGGGATGCTGCCGCACTGTCAGAGGCAGAGCATTCCAAGGATCATCTGGTTCCTGGAGAAGCCAGCAGAGGACTGAGTGAAGGCGTGCAGGTCAGCTGGTGAAATCCAGCGGGAAAGTCTCTGAAATTTCAAAGGGACATTAGTGTTTGAAAAGATCAGAGGGAGCTAGCATTTTACAAAGGAACACGAAGCAAGAACCTTCAGGGACTCCTCCATGGATGTGCTTTTGGAGTGAAACGAAAGCACACAGGCAATGGGACAGGCACCAGGATCTGAAGCTCCGAGGTCAAGACATAAAGTTAAAGAAATGCTACCCGCAGCACGCCTAGCAGAAGGGCTCATGAAGACAGCTATGGTTTTAGAGGTAAAGAACTGGAACACTGATCTCCCCCACGATGTGATTAAGTACAGACACCTCAAAGCCACGGATACTAGGCTGGTCTGGCATCTGGAGCAGAAAGTGACAGTTCTCAATGACGCAACATGGAATTTAAAAGTCCCTTGAACGTGGTTGTTTCCTAAAAAAATTGATGAAGTTAAATTTTTTTTTTAAATAGAGGAGACTGACTGAAAACCACAGTAGCAGCTCGTGGAAATACACACTTGGCAGAAGAGCAGGAGAGACATGAAGGGAATGCCATGCGTGAGGGCTGTGAGCCTCAGCCGAGCCTCGTGGAATGTCAACACTCATCCGAAGAGTGTGTGCTCTCCAGGGAGTGAACGTGAGAACACAGAAAACAGGCCAGTCTGATGGAACAGGGCTTACTCTTAAGGCCGGATGCAGTGGCTCAAGCCTATAATCCCAGCACTTTGGGAGGTCGAGGCAAGGGGATTGCCTGAGCCCAGGGGCTCGAGACCAGCCTGGGCAACTTGATGAGACCTCGTCTCTACAATAAATGAAACAATAAGCCAGGCGAGGCAGTGCTCGCCTGTAGTTCCAGCTACTTGGAATGCTGAGGCGAAAGGATCACCTGAGCCCAACAGGTCGAGGCTGAGGTGGCCATGAGCGTGCCGCTGCACTCCTGGGCAGCAGCGTGAGACTCCGACACAAAAAAAGACACATTAAATGGATTTAAGGCTCTAAGAGAAGTGGGGGGCAAAGAAGCCAATTCATCTCCCTCCTGAGACCTGTGGGAGAGAAGGAGAAGGGACCACCCGGACTCAGGTCTCAATGTGGCATACGGCTCACGTGGACGCACGAGGGATGCATCACCTGCCATGAGAAACATGGCAGCCATTTTTTTCTCTAACAACAAATAGTTAGGACAACACTCATCTTTTTGTCAGCTCCCCAAGTAACTGTTCTTTTGACATGTCTGTGAAAAACTCTCAAAAGCTGAAGAGCTTCTTAGTAAACCAAAAAATTAAAAAGAGGCCCAGGCACGGTGGCTCACGCCTGTAATCCCAGCACTTTGGAAGGCAGAGGAAGGAGGATTGCTTGAGCCCAGGAGTTTGAGGCTAGCCTGGGCAACAACACAGCAAGATCTGGTCTGTACAGAAAAATCAAAAAATTAGCCAGGTGTGGTGGTGTGCACCTGTAGTCCTAGCTACCCAGGAGAGGGTGAGGAGGAAGGATTTCCTGAGCCCCAGAGGTCGAGGCTGCAGTGAGCCATGATTGTGCCACCGTATTCCAGCATGTGCAACAGAGTAAGGCCCTGGCTCAGAAAAGAACAAAAAAAGGAAATCAAAAGAGCCAACTGAGTGCAGAGTGAGCTGAGGTGGAGTCTTCATCCTGGAAGCCCCTAAGAACAGAACGGAAAATGTGAACGGAAGGTCAAATTCCTATGCACCACGGAGACAAGAACGACTGAGAACATCAACCTGCAACTGAGAAGAGGAGGCTCAGGGGAACCCACGAGAAGCACACAGTGGACCGGCAGCCTGGTGCCCTGAAGAAACGGATGGAAGCACACCAGAAGAATGGCCTGCTTTTGGTACTGCGGTTTAGATAAAGGATTTCAATTCAATATTTTGGCTTTATTCAACAATCTTAGCTCATACTGTTTTTCAGATTATGCCCCAGGTATGTTAATTCTCTCATGACCCTCCAACCAAAAATGAACGAGGCTCTCTGGGTTAAGAGCTCCAGGCCAAAGTATGGCTGCCTCTGAGACCTGGCAACCGTACCTCATGGATTTGTCTTTCTTTTGAAAGCTGCAGGCAGCTAACAGTTAAGGTCAGATGAACACAGACCGAAGCCCAAGAGGCAAAGAACAAAACCAACCAAACAAACAAAAGGAAGCATGAAGAGAGGTGGTTACGTGAGCTGTGACCCCGAGCGACTCTCACAGTTGTAATCCTTTGGCTCTCCAAACCATCTCTGAAAGTTCATCTCGGAATTTAATAAGGCTTTCTGGCCTTCAGTGCTATCCACAAATCCTAGAAACTGCTTTGGGCCATTTCAACATCCAGTCCAGGTCATTCGGCCTGAGCTCTCCATGAACAGCCCCGGAGCATCGTGTCCGGGGACCTCAGGGGGGCGCTCACCACGTCTCCCGAGGAGCGCACATTTAGATCACGAGAGTGAAAAAGCAACAAGACCTAGACAGAAAAACCGAGGCAGGGCCAACCCTCCTCAAAGGAAAACAGGAAGACTTGGCAAGCTCCAGCGGGACTCCCAGACTCTACCCTCTGTAACCTAAAAGGCACAGTCCAAAAATGCAAAAAGCAGAATTATTAACAGGCAAGACACACTAGACCGTAACAGAAGCCTGAATTTCCTACAAAGTTACAAAGAGTGTCCTCAAACCTACCAAGACATTCGTTCAAGATGTAGCAAAATCGACTATCCACATCAGCAGGCTTTTTACTGGAATCTTTGACTCACCTGAAAGTGTCAACGTTAAAATATTTCCATGTCCTCCCCTTTATTATAGAAAAATGAGAAATTAAGAAAATGATAAGCCGGGCATGGTAGCGCGTGCCTGTAATTCCAGCTACTCGGAAGGCTGAGGCGGAAGGATCGCCGGAGCCCAGCAGGCCGAGGCTGCGATGGCTGGGAGCGGCCACTGCACTTCAGTCTGGATGACAGAGCGAGACTCCAACTCAAAAAAAAAAAACAAAAACAAAAGAAAAGAAAATGATAAAAAAAAGAAGAAAAAACCCAACGGTCCCAGCAACCGGAAGTGAGAACTGCAAGAATTATGGCATATTTTTTCTTTCTCTTATTTATACACCTATAAATATTTCCGTTTATGCATCTTTGTATTTCTGTACATATATAGTATGTTATACATTTACAAAATCAGAGTAATACCTCAGAGTTTTAGGTATGGCTCTTTTCACTCAGTACTTCGTGAATGCTTATCCAGGTATTAGATGTTCTTTAAAAGCATGATTCCTAATTTTTTTCAGTGCACTTTAACAATCGTTAGCCCGTTTCCTATTTCTTGCTGTTATAAACACATGATATTGTTATAATGTACCTACATCTTTGACCATTTGTCAGCATTCCTCTAATATTCTTCTCAAGTGAAATCAGAGTGAAAAAGAGTATAAATATTTGATACATTTCTAATGAAAAATTTAAAACTCTAAATTCATGAGTCAGAGCGCAACAATTCTCAAATACTCGTACTGGAGCACTGTCATGTTCTCATGTGAGTATCAGTATGTAGTGAGACTGTACAAAGAAAAGTGAATCAGCATGGAGGAAACACGGAACAATTCTGTAAAATGCAAAATACACGGAATCCCAGGTGTATCAAGGCTGCTGCGCCCTAGCTGCACACTGACGACATGCCTGTGGGCCCAGGGCCTCAAAGCTACAGGGCAGGGAAGTTAACAGAAGCCAGGGCAATTGCAGGGGGTATTTCAGAGTCTGGCTCTGATTATCTTCAGGCCACTACAGTTTGCCATGAGTGCAAAGGCAGGCCTGCAGGGTTGCCAGCACCAAGCAAAGATATACAGATATGAAAAGGGTGCCCACCCTCCACTCCTGAGACATCTACTCTCCCTTCCAAGGGGATCTATTTTCGGAATACTTCAAAATTGAGGCTGGGCATGGTGACTTACACCTGTAATCCCAGTACTTTAGGAGGCCAAGGCGAGAGGATTGCTTGAGCCCAAGGAGTTCCAGACTAGCCTGGGAAGCATAGCAAGACCTCCTCTCTACAAAATATCAAAAAATTAGTTAGGCATTGTAGCATGCGCCTGTAGTCCCAGCTACTGGAGAGGCCGAGGCAGGAGGATCACCTGAACCCAGAAACTGAGGCTGCGATGAGCCATGACGGTGCCACTGCCCTCTAGCCCGGGCACCTGTGTGAGATTCCAACTCAGAAAAAAAAGACAGAAGTGTGCCTTCACTTTACAAGAACTATCCAAAGATAACAATGAGCCCTTGACGTGGTCCCAGAACATGTCCATTTTCTTGCCAAAGCCTACACTTAATAAAGGTGGCTGGGATGAAAGTGAAGAAATCAGCACCTGTGGGTGGGACTGCGGCAAGGGGACACAGAGGCTTTGTTTGGATCCCCAAACTCACCGGAGTCACCACATGTCCACCGCCACCACATTAACTGGCAGCTAAGTCCCAACAACTATGTTGTATCTGACATACACACAAAAGGATTTCCTCCAAGGCCTGACAGACAACACTTTGGAGAGTCTTAACTTTAAAGCATTCCCATAGTGTGGCCCAGAGACCACAATTCCAGTGTCCAGAATTACTGCTGAAAAAGCAAAACAAAAGCTGACATTAAAATGGTCCAGACGTTCTTAGATGAGAAACAAGGAAAACATGCTGGCTGCATTTCCCATCACAGGGACTCTGCTTTCTCCGAACCTCATTTCCTCTCTGGAAGTAGGGTCCAAAAGGTGAAACCGGAAAACCCATGCTTGCAACTTTTCAGTAGAGTAGGATTCTTTTCTCACCTTTTAAAACTGCTTTTCCTTGAAGCAGATCTGGTGGTTCTTTTAGTAATCCCTGCACTGCCAGAAATGTTAGGGTCAGATGTTTTACAGCTCTGAACACTCGACTGAAGAATTACTCTGAAAATAGTTGGAAAAGATAAGATTATATTCACTGAAACAACTTTCAAATACTTGACAGAGATATTATTGCACTTCAGTGCAAATTATTTTATTGAGAATCGATATAATTTTTTTCCATGAACACCAAGATTCTAAAACACTTTTTTACATCGAGGCCTTTTGAAATGAAGCACCTCAGTTCCCTTTGAAGGTCACACACACAGAGATAACCAGAGTGATTTTGCTTTGGAAAACCCAAATGACCTGGCATTTTAAGCAATTCCCACACCAAAGAAATCCATCAGCCAAACAAATCTTTGTGCCCAAAGTAAAAGCAGATACTCAGGTTTCTAGTCATGAAATAAGACATCATTAAGAAACCCTAAATTCTAAAGGATAAAAATCTAAATTTAGGAAAGAGCTATACCATATTCGCTCTTCAGCGTAGTAATAAACACTAAATGAGTACTAATTTCATAACATTTCAAAACTCTAAAATACGCTCAAGCAAAATATGAGTTTTGTCTGTATTATAACTACTTACTAAATCTATGAGAACCATTAAAATGAAAGTGAAACCACTTAAATTTTGTAAAGCCTTCCTTAAACTAAACTCTAAAAATCTTAAGGAATCAGTGCTCATGAGAATAACTGCCCAGAAGACAAATACATAAATAAGAAAATAACACCCTCATAAAGAAACCAAACCAAAAACCAAAACCCAAAACCAACAAACCCTCAAATAAAAGTCCAAGCAGAATACACTGTTCATAAATAGAGGGTCCTTTGTTTTTTCCTCTTTAACTTATCATTGGGAAACAGCAGAAGATATCAAAAGATTTTTTGAACCTAATCATGACCTAATCACCTTCTAAAGACCCCACATCTTAACCCTACTGCATTGGGGATTACGTTCTTTTGTTGTTGTTTTCCTTTTGTTTTGTTTTGTTTGTTTTTGAGTTGGTGTCTCACTTCATCACCCAGGCTAAAGTGCAGTGGCAGGCTCACGGCCACCCCTGCTGGGCTCCGCAATCCTTCCACCTCAACCTTCCAAATAGCCGGAACTACAGGTGCGTGCTATCTCATTCGGCTAATTTTTTTAATTTTTATTGTGGAGACGAGGTTTTGCCAAGTTGCCCAGGCTGCTCTTGAACCCGTGAGCTCAGGCAATTCACTCGCCTCGGCCTCCCAAAGTGCTGGGATTACAGACTGATTCACTGAGTCTGTCTGGGGATTAAATTTTAACATGAGTTTTGCAGGGACACAAATATTCACACCATAGCCTCTTTTTCTCTTACATCTTTTCACAATGGAGTGTCTACAGACACAGACTTTTGACCTCACCATTTTCTTTCTTTTTTTTTTTTTTGAGTTGGAGTCTCACTCTGTCGCTCAGACTGGAGTGCAGTGGCCGCTCCCGGCCACTGCAGCCTCGACCTGCTGGGCTCCGGCGATCCTTCCGCCTCAGCCTTCCGAGTAGCCGGAATTACAGGAGCACGCTACCACGCCTGGCTTATTTTTTGATTTTATTGTAGAGATGAGGTCTCGCCAAGTTGCCCAGGCGGGTCTCGAACCCTTGG
The DNA here is from genome assembly GCF_000164805.1 of Carlito syrichta. Classification (NCBI taxonomy): domain Eukaryota; kingdom Metazoa; phylum Chordata; class Mammalia; order Primates; family Tarsiidae; genus Carlito; species Carlito syrichta. The sequence goes on from NW_007246047.1 coordinate 115,838, forward strand.
GCTCAGGCCATCCACTCACCTCAGCCTCCCAAAGGCGCGGGATTACAGGCTGAGCCACCGAGCCAGGCTTCAAAAGATTTTATAAGAAATTATTTTCTTTAAGAAAGAATCACTGTCAAACTGGACGGCATATACTTTTTTTTTTTTTTTGAGGCAGAATTTCACGCTGTTGCCCAGGCTGAAGGGCAATGGCATGATCATAGCGCACCACAACCTCGGACCTCCTGGACTCAGGTGATCCTCCCACTTCAGCCTCCCAAATAGCTGGGACTACAGGCACACGCCATCACACCCAGTTAATTTTTTGATTTTTTTTTTTGTAGAGACGAGGTCTTGCTATGTTGCCTAGGCTGGTCTTGAACTCCTAGGCTCGAGTGATCCTCCTGCCTCAGCTTCCCAAAGTGCTGGAATTACATACAGGCATGAGTCACCAAGTCTGGCTAGCTATCCCTTGTTTTTATGTATCGATTTTTTTTTATCTGAAAGAGAAAACACTCACTTAAAAGCCGCCCTCTCTCACATTCAAACTTAAAGGTGAGATGGCAAATAACGCACAAGGATCCAGCTCAAAAGAGCAAAAAGAAACCATTACAACTAATGCGCACCCTCCCTCACATGCTTGCGTATCCAACCATGCTGGCTAATAACCAAAGCCAGGGCTTCAGGAACAACCTCATCTGGTAAAGGAGAGTAAATTCTTACAAACTTAGGATGATCCGAAACAAAGCATACCCAGCACGCAGTAAACTGCTAAACTTCTCATCGCTAAAAATGCAATGAGCTTTCCAGAACCAGAGCACAGCCTGCAGTACCACTGGGTCCGTTTATGGGGGGAGCAGCTTCCTTGCGGTTCCATTTCATCCATGTAGGGTTTCTGAAAGCCCCACAAACACTAGCCTTAACCCTCACAGAGGGACACAAATCCTGGGTAAACGAGCCAACGCTTGGTTCAGCACTTACCCTACAGTGTGACCATCTGAAGACTTGAATATTCTTACAAAATGGAAAAAGCATATGTGGGCCGAGTTGTAGGATCAAAGGAGGCATCTGCTGCCCGAGTTTATGAATTCTACTCCTGAAAACAAGAAACTGTTTAAAAATTATTTCTTTCGTCGTTTCTTTAAAAATTTAAATTTTAAAAAATAGAGACGAGGTCTTGCTATGCTGTCCAGGATGGTCTTGAACTCTTGGCCTCAAGTGATCCTCCTGCCTTGGCCTCCCAAGGTGCTGGGATGACAACCATGAGCCAGCAACGCCAGACCTGAAAGTTATTTCTGATTATAGTAAGCAAGGAGGAAATATTTGTCTCTATTAAGAATTTGATTCTAGAATTCTGCATCAAGAAAACGAAACAAAAAAATGCTGATGCTTCACTGCTACTCCAAAGTTCAGGACTGGGGCTGGCATGGCCTCTCTGTTTCCCCTTCCTCGGCTCCCCACACACGGAGAAGATGAGACTCATATTGGCTTTTTCTGAAATACAGCACCTACTTCTCAAATAATCTGAGGCCACAGATGGCCACAAGTCTAGACAACAATCACAGCATAAAATCACTAATATGAGAAAAAAACCAAAACACCAGGAAATCTGAGTCCTGATTTCTCAAGTTAACTACTACTACCATGTTCAAACACTATTCAAAACAAGAAACTACTGCTAAATTAAACAGTAATTCTCAGGTTGATAGGAAATGGGCCTTATATAAAAGTATTTCTTTTTCAAGAAAATTAGTATAAATGAATGTGAGATAACAGAATAACATTTCGCAGCTAGTAATTTCTTTGGGCCTTTAAAACTAAGAGAATAATAAAAAATTTAGAATGCATCAATTACACCAGAGAAGATTCCAGTTGCTTGCACTGACAACAGAGCGGTTATCTTTTCTGTAGGCTATGCGTCAATAAAGTGGGGAGAAAAATTTTAAAAAACTTGGCAATTACACTGAGATATTTCCAGCAACAGCCTCCCAGGCAGCACCTGGTGAGGTGGCCAAGAGCAAGGGAAGTGTCCCTCTGCCACCGGGAACCTGGGGATTCACCCCCTCCTGCCTTCCAAACCCCGCCGACTGCAGGGGTCTCTCAGAGCCACTGTCAGCAGGTACTCTTCCCTCCTGTCCAGCTCTCCTGGCCACATCCTCAGCCCTGCTTACTTCCTGCCTGCACTGTAGCTCACCTTCTTCTCTGCAGCGCCTCTAAGCCCTCAGCTCTCTCGGTTTCGGATCCGGTGAAATTTGCAACTCAAGGCCCACGGCAACGCAAAACACAGGAAAACTGGGTCTCTCCCGAGATGCTTGACCACGAATGTCCAATTCCAAGACAAGAACCCACCAGAGCAACCATGCGCTGTGCACAGCGACTGTCTGCCACAGCCACTGAAAGAGCTTGCAAGGCGATGGCCCGGGGCCCCGCCACCTCCGGGGGCCTTTCCCGCCACCCGAGTCCGGCCTAGCATCTGACGCGCTGGTGGCCTCATTCTCCAGGTGTGACCGGGGATGGGAGCCTTTCCAGGAACAGCCCACCTGGTGGAGCTGCCCCACCCGCACTGTCTGCCCGCAGAGATGGAGGCTGAAAACGAGGGCACTCCCAAGTCGTGGCCTCACCACCAAAAGCCACTCGCAGAGGCAGCCACGGGGGGCTACAAAGACTCCATGTGTTCACACCACTGGAGTCATCGGACTGTGTTGCTTCTGCAACTTCCGGATGAGTTACTCAGAATAAACTGAGTAACACTCGGCGTGGGTCTAGAAATGCAATGGCAGACGTCAGTAACACCAACAGAAGAGTGCAGCCTACGTAGAATGTTGAAAAGAAAAGAGGCTGGTAGAGACCATTTTAAACTCACCCTGGGAATGAGAAGACAACTACAAAGTCCCTAGGTAATATCAGTGACAACTCACTCCGCCCATTCAGAACATCTTACGGGCTGGGCACGGTGGCTCACTCTTATAATCTCAGTACTTTGGGAGGCAGAGGTGAGAGGACTCCCTGGGCCCAGGGGTTTGAGCCCAACCTGGGTAGCCTGGCAAGACCTCACCTCTACAATAAAATAAAAAAATTAGACCAGCGTGGTGGTGCACACCTCTAGTTCCAACTACTTGAAAAACTGAGGTAGAAGGATCACCTAAGCCCAACAGGCTGAGGCTGCAGTGGCCGTGAGCATGCACTCCAGCCTGGGTGACAGAGTGAGACTCTGGCTCAAAAACCAAAGAATTAGCAGGCACACACCTTAGTCCCAGCTACTTGTAAGGTTGAGGTGGGACAATTGCTTGTGCCCCGAAGCCCGAGGCTATGGTGAGCTGTAAACAGGCCACCATGCCAGCCTGGGCAACAGAGTGAGACTCCCAACTCAAAACAAAATAAAACAACAATAAAAAACCCAACTTACCTGGGGAATGAGAATACAACCACAAAGTGCCTAAGTATTATAAACAACTCACTCCACCCATTCAGAAGGCCTTTACCATGTGGAATAGTTCAAAAATAAATCTCTGTTATGTACGATGCCCTTGAGAGTCAGAATATATGAACACCAAAGCTTCCTAAGAGAAATAAAGGGGGAAAAAACACCTAAAAGGTTCATCCACCTCAGAAATACAGCACATCTGAACATTCCATAAGTTTATATGAATAAGATGTTCAAGAAAATGCCATAAACAAGAACATGTTAATCAGGCTTTCCTTAATTTCGAAAAGAGTGGAATCTGCTTGATTTTTAAATTTCTCAGAGTCATCTGAAAACATTCAATGAAACCACCAAGTACCAGAGTTGGCTGCAATGGAATTTTACTTTGGAAAAATCTTGGAAGGAACTTTTGTATTATTTTATTACTTCCGAATCAAGCAAAGACAAGAGAAGAAATTCTTAAAATACAAGTTAAAGAGAAAGTTTGAGAGAAGGAAGAATGTAGCCCAGACATAAAAGGGTGGTGGTGGTCCACCCAGTGGCACAGGACACACCCGCCCTTAGGGATCTACATCTAAACCATACTGTTCCCTAGGTGGCTTCTTGCCACATTTGCTGCAGAAAAGAAGCCTCTTCACTGTTCAGGTCATCATTTCAAGGATGCAAGAGAATAAAAACGTGCACGTTAACCTCATAAAGACATCCTGGTTATTTCGAGGAAAGGAGACAAGTAGGAGTCAGTGCCTCTCATAAGGAAACACCCAAACCTAACCAGGCAGCCTCTGCTCTGCCTTCCTACTTTCACTCAACATCAAGTTTTGAAAATGGTACTTACTGTATTCCCTAAGGAGGAGGAAATGCAGTGAGACAGAGTAGGAAATTCTACATACTAAAGAGAGACCAATAGGAGCTGAGGTGAGATGGCAGGTTCAGAAGCTCAACCCAGGACGAGACCGTCACCAGACCTCCAGGCTACAAAATTAAATCTTTACCGAAAGGAGAACAGAGGGAAAAATTCTTCTCTGCTAGACCAGAAAGGACACATTCAAGACATAGAAGACGAGAGGGAATGTGACTGGAAGGAAATCACCCCAATCATCCCAAGCTAACTGAACACTCTCAATAAGGAAGAGAAACTATTTTGGGGTCTTATCAATCGCTAGTTCGAAATATCTGTTAAGACTAAGCACAACTTAAAAACAAGATGCGTTATTTTTAATATCCCAACTACGAAAGGAAGAGTAAAGCCCTTCCTTCCCACCACCGTCCCGTTAATCGAAAAGATTCAGAAAAAGAACCTTTGAGAATAGGCAAACCAACAAAGCCAGGCGTCGGCAAGGGTGAAAAAACATGCACTGTGAGAACCATACCAGGCACCCGAAGTGAGCGAAGCAGTGAAGTGGAAGGGGACACTTACACAGCAGCTTTCTGCCAGGGGGTCCTGATGGCTACTGTGTTCTGAAACCATCGAGACAGAATAGCAGGATGGGAAGAATGTAGTCACAGACAATCCACCAGATGGCAACACTACACAGTGCAGAGGCCAGCACAGCTAGGGGACATCTGGAAAGGGACGAAGGGGAAAGAACAGGCGTTCAAATTGGGACCCCAAACAAATAACAAGATCGGTCAATCAATCAATCAATCAGTCAAGCTGCACGTGCATTTTAGACACCCTAAAGGCCCAGAACAGCAACTGGGTTGAAAAGGGGTGGGAAGCAGGGGGAAGTCTTGCCATTTTACGCTGGAGGCAGAAAAAAGGCCACCTTCAGTTTAAACAGGTCTGATACTTTGGGGTGAAAAGGCTACACTTCATCTCTAGTTGGGTAACTGCCCCTCGCTGGGACAAATGCCCCATGGCATTCACTCCATGATACTGAAATCGGCCATGGATAAAATGATTGGAACTCTTTAAAAAGCACAAGGTATGCACACACAGAAAACTAAACCAGACACAGGGGAAAAGGAAGCTAAGCTCAACAGCCAAAAGCAAAAAAGCAAAAACCCAGACTAATGAACAAGATCACAGGAGGCACAATTCTAAATGAACATGGTGCAGCAGAACTGGTCTCATTTCAACGGAGTCCTAATACACTCCTGTGGCATCAGAGGTGGGCGGGCCTGCACTCGATGACAGAAGCAGACCCAACCCTGGCAACACGGAATGAGCAGAACTACACAGATGTATCCATGCTGTACAGCTCTCGGCTGTCTTCCTCACTCATTTCCTTATGCACGACAACATGGCTTTCAGCCTGGTGGTTCTTAATCCACTGGGCTGGGTTCTAGCAATGAGGAAAAAACCTCCTTCCATTTGGAAGGATAGTAGCTCCTTCCAAAGAATCATCTGGACACATCTGTGACCACATACGAAAGACTCCATGAAGCACTTGCTGCATGCTGAGTACCAGGCTGGATCAAGCTGGAAATGACTAACTGCGTTCTCTACGTCATTTTTACTGTTGACCTCACCATTGTCACTGTTAAAAGCTACCTGCCAGGTGACCTTCATGGTACAGAGGAATTATATTGAAGGGTAGATGTGAAATAAAACCTAACCTCATCCTGCAAGTTAGATATACACCATCTCACTCAATGTCCTGCAAAGCCCCAAATCTACTAATACATATGTGAAGACCACAGAGGCTTAATACTTTAATGGAGCAGACGAAATGGCCTCGGAACACTACAGAACTCGTTCTTGACTCACCTGAACCTTCATTTTCAGTTCCTGACTGAACTGTTATCTTAAAGGCCTGAATATTCAGTGTCTGCATTTATAGATTTTTATTTGTTTCTCTAGTAAAGCTCACAACATAAGAATCATTTTCCCTTGCTGACACGACACTGCCCTGTTCAGGGGACTTCAGGGATTTTCCGGGCTAATTACTTCTGTTTTTACTTGACACCCGTGTAGAATGCAATGCCACTCTTCATGCATGCATCCCATCACTTAACCCTAACAAGCCTAGCAGACATGACCAGTGCGCAGAGAGACAGGTGGCATGGCTTAAATTATAAACCTCCCAAGCCTATGTTACCACCGATGCTATACTTGCCATCAAGTTCAAAAGATCAGATCAGTGTCACGGTGCTACGTGGCTTACTATCTTCATGGTCGTCAGAATCAAGTCAGCTCTCTAAACAAATGGCTATTTTACAATTTCTAAACACATTAACTCTCCACAGGTAGTGACCATTCATAGAAGAGAAGCCAAACACTGGAATCATATTTCATGGACTATAACTTTTTTTTTTTTGAGCTGGAGTCTCACTCTTACCCAGGCTGGAGTGCAGTGGTACACTCACGGCCACCCCAGCATCCATCTGCGGGGCTCTGGTGATCCTTCTGCCTCAGCCTTCCAAGTAGTAGGAACAACAGGCACGCGCTACCATGCCCGGCTAATTTTTTATTTATTGTAGAGATGAGGTGTTGCCAAGTTGCCGGGGGCTGGTCTCGAACCTGCGGGCTCAGGCAATCCTCTTGCTTCAGCCTCGCAAAGTGCTGGGATTACAGGCTAAATCACCGAGCCTGGCCTATAACTTTCTAATAATACTCACTGGGTTTGAGATCAGCTAGGCAACATAGTGAGACCTCGTCTCTACAAAAAAAATTTTAAAATTAGCCAGATATAATGGTGTGCACCCGTCATCCCAGCTACTCGGGAGGCTGAGGTAGGAGGATCGCTTGAGCCCAGGAGGTTGAGGCCGTGGTGAGCCTTGACCGTACCACTGCACTCCAGCTTGGGCGACCGAGTGCAACCTCGACTCAAAACAAACAAAAAATCTCAATGACTTTTCTTCTTGTAAGTACTGTCTTTGTAAGACTAAGTACCAATATTGAAACACGGTAATATAAGAGTCAAAATCAGGAGGCAGGAGCTGAGTTTGTACTTTCCAACCTAAGCTGCTAGGAAACACTGCCTCCCGAGGGACTTTCATTTCTAAAATGACAACAAAGACTTGGAGGGAGGAGGAGCTAACAAAAATTCAGTAGAAGAGGAGGAAGGGGGTTTTGTCCCAAATCATCTAAAAGCTCTGCCCTTGTGGGTCTTCACGGTAATTAAGAGCTTAGAAAAACTCCAGCACGTTGCTTTCTTCTTTAAAAGTGTGGCCTAAAAGTTTGTTAATTGTGTCTGTGGGGTTATCCTATTGATTTCAGGATTACAATTACAAAAGAGAATTCTGAATTAACTCTTTTCCTCTTTCTTTTTTAAACAACTTTTACCATTTTGTTTGATTTTAACTTTGCTTCAGTTAAACTGGATTTCAGTTAAACAAGATTTTAACTTGGCTGTAAATGATGACACAGAAGGCAGGTCTTTCCTAAAGTTTCAGTCATCATAATTCCATTGGACTTCTATCCCAGGGAACCTACCATATCCTGGGGAAAGGGTCACAATGGTTCCAACAATATGAAGCTGCTGCTTTTGTGGAAGGAAGATATTTAAACTTGTGATCTTCATTTGTTGTTTCCTTTCTCATTACCATAAACCTATCACCTCAGCTATGAAGGAGAATTTTACAGTCTCAACTTTTCTAGAAAAGAGTGTCAACTGATTTGAACTCTTCAGAAACAAATTTAGGAGGGAAACAGACTCACAGGGTGACTAATGGAAATCTCCTCTAAGTCCTGTTTAACAAGAACTTTTAACTGAGCAGAAGTTGCATCCCCTAACTCGCGACTTGACTTATGAACAAAAGGCACAAGATGGCCAGGCATGGTGGCTCATGCCTATAATCTCAGCCTCTGGGAGACCAAGGTGAGAGGATTGCTTGAGCCTGGGAGTTTGAGACCAGCCCGAGTGACTCAGCAAGACCAAGACCTCGCCTCTACAAAAAATATTTTAAAATTACCTGGGCATGGTGGTGAGCCCCTGTAGTCCCAGCTACTGGGGAGGTTGAGGCAGAAGGACTGCCTGAGGCCAGGAGGTTGAGGCTGCGGTGAGCCGTGATTGTGCCAGTACATTCCAACCTGAGTGACAGTGAGACCGCGACTCAAAAAAATAAAAACAAAAACCACCAAACCAAAAAAGCCTGGGCACAGATGAAAGCTATTTTTTGTAGAGATGAGGTCTCACCAAGTTGCCCAGACTGGTCTCGAACCTGTGGGCTCAGGCAATCCTCTTACCTCAGCCTTCTAAAGCGCTGGGATTACAGGCGTGAGCCACTGTGCCCAGTTAGATGAAAACTTTTAAGGAAATTAAAAACAAAATGGCTCTAGAGTTAAATAAATGACACAAAAGGCACCGTTCTTAAAGCAGACTAGTTGACGAGAGTACCATGAAGCTGCAAAAAGAATGCTTAATAAATGCCTGTAATCAAAACCAATGCCTGACATTCAAAAGGCAACGCATATTGGAAAATTTGATTCTTTGCTTCAGGGTTTTTTTTTTTTTGAGTTGGAGTCTCACTCCATCACCCAGACTGGAGTGCAGTGGCTGCTCCGGGCCACCGCAGCCTCGGCCTGCTGGGCACCGGCGATCCTTCTGCCTCAGCCTTCCGAGCAGCCAGAACTACAGGCACACACTACCACGCCCAGCTGATTTTTTGATTTATTGTAGAGATGAGGTCTCGCCAAGTTGCCCAGGCGGGTCTCGAACCCGCCGGCTCAGGCAATCCACTCACCTCAGCCTCCCAAAGCGCTGGGATTACAGGCTGAGCCACCGAGCCCGGCTTGCTTCAGGTTCTTTAAAAACCTTCCAGGATAGCAACCCATGACGACACATCCCTCGTGTGTAATTCTACTTCAGAATTTTGTGATTATGAAGACATACCAAGGGAGAATCACTTTTAATGAAAAAGAAAGCTGCTCTCTGCCAATATAAATGACTTATTATGTCATCAGCTCCTTACCATATTACAAGATACTCCCTGATTAAAATGACCTAGCTCCATCACCCTCCTAAAAAAAGGTGGCTGGAAATCTGATGCCCACAATGAAAAGGGAAGTAACTAGAAGGAAGAAATCAATCCAGCGGCACAAGTGGGAGCACCTACCAAAAACAGCCTAGAAAAAGTACAATGGGCACGTGTTTTGAGTCTACATATTTGCCTCACAATCTGGGACAGCCCATACGGCTGAATCCAAACTAACACACGATCACAAGAAAGTACATGTGGCCATTTATATACTCGGTAAACATAACATTTCTTATTCTCAAGTCAAACCTTCTTCTATAATGTGAAAATAATCCCCAAACAAGGAAAAAGCCCATGAAATATAGTTTAGACCAGTTCACTGTTGTCCCCCAAAACAATACGACATTAAGCTACCATGTCACAAATGACTCAATTCCACCACGTCAAAACAAATGATCTGCACTGTCTGTGACAGTTTAATAACTGTAGACAAGTCTGCTGTCCTGGGCTTTACACTGTAGTCACTATGTTAAGGATGTCTGTGCTGATTACCCGTGGAGAAAAAGCATTTCTAATGTTGTCTTCCCACCTATAAAGGCTCATGAGGTGACAACAGCGGGCGAAGATAAGCCAAGGACAGTGGGGCACTTCCGAGGTCGGCACCCTAGGTTTTAAATAACACAATCGTTTCAAAGTGGCAAAATGGACTTGTGCCTACGGAGAAAAATGTATAAAAGAAACCGCTCACAAAGGACCCCATCTACATATTAAACAGCATCAGCTACAGCAAAGGAACCAAGACTCACGTGAGGGGAATAGCGTTGGCTTTTGATTGTCTTCTGCTTTTCAGGGCCCGAAGTCTGTCACCTTGTGTCACTCCATTGATTTCGTCATCATCACTGTACTGTATAAGTAAAACAACACTGAGCTAATGATTTAAGTTGCACGCACTAATGCAGAACAGCACAGCAGCTACTTATCCACGTAAGCACATACATACAGACCCTTCAAATCCTGGCGAACTCTATAATGTTTTTTTCCTTTCAAAAATCAAGTTACAGGTCATATTTCAAGACCGCCAAAGCTGGATTTCAGAGAACCAGAACCCAGTTGTACTTTCATCATGAAACATAGTGACAGCGAAGAGGTATGCTGGCCTTTCAATTCTGAAAAAACACTCTTTAAAATTTCACAACCGAGTTGTGCACGGTAGCTCACAGCTGTAATCCCAGCACTTTGGGAGGCAGAGATGGGAGGACAGCTCGAGCCCAGGAGTCGGGGACCAGTCTAGGCAACATAGCAGACCCGACCTCTACAAAAAAAATCAAAAACATTAGCCAGGTGTGATAGCATGTACCTGTAGTCCCAGCTACTTGAAATACTAAGGCAGAAGGATTGTTTGAATTTAGGAGGCTGTGGTGAGCCATGATCATGCCATTACACTACAGCTGGGTAACAGAGTGAGACTCCCAACTCAAAAAAATAAAAAAATTCACAATCCACTTACCATCACTCATTAGTACCACCACCCCCTAAGCCCTTGGTTCTGTAAAAGTTCTCCATCTGAGAACAACTGGTTCCCTAAATCGGCTATCACTAAACAGGGAGAGGGGTGAGGGCAAGAAAGCAACTAAATCCGCCGAGAGCTCACTTCCCAGTCCTCTTTTGCCCATCCGTACCTAGTAAGTAAAGAAAACTTCAGTTTTATGGACACACAAACTTATGTTATTTTCAGTAAAAAGGTCTTAGAGAGGGTTATAAATATAATATAAAAACCTGTGTGACGATCATCCCTCAGAAGGTACTTTATTACTTTTAACTACATTTTTCTCCATGCCCCGAGAGGTCTCAACAGCAGCCAAAGCAGTAACAACAGCATGACCGGATGGTGTGATTACCGGTTCGGGTTCCTGCTGGTCCTGATTCTCCACCCCATGTATCGAAATGTCATCAACACCAGAGAGGAGTTTGGAGAAGGCCGCTCCGTGCTGTCCATTCTCCTGCCCTCTTAACTTCTGACGGAAATAGTCACCTTCCAGCCAGAGGCTTGTTTGCTTCCTAGAGCATTTAAATAACATCAAAAAAACTGCTTTCCAGGAGGACATACAAACAACTTCTTTCTACCAGACTATCTGTTGTTCCTGGAGACTACGAAAAACTCCACTGCCCATCAGTTTCCAGACCCACATGTTCCCCGTGGACTCACAGCAGCTTTCTGTCTACTTACATCACCAAAAATTGTTGCTGAGGTCCAATCACTGAGCCTGGCCTGCAGATCCTGACCCACGCAATGGTCTCTGCTGCTGTCATCCTATAATGCTTCATGATGTAGCAGGCGATCAGAGTGCCCGTGCGACCGAGGCCAGCTAGGAAAAGAAACACAGCAATGAAATCTAGGCTCACGTACACCAGGATTTTGTTGAGCAGTTTTTAAAGGCTTCCCTTTGTTCTGCTTCTCTCAACAGTGGTTCTCAAGGCTGGCTACATGCTGGAATCGCCCGGGGAGTTTTAAAAAGTACTGAGGTGAGCCATACAGTGACTCACAGTACCTCCTGTAGCTCACACTTGTATTCCCAGTACTTTAGGAGGCCAAGGCAGAAGGACTGCTTGAGGCCAGGAGTTCGAGACCAACCTGGGCAACATGGTGAGACCCCCCTCATCTCTATAAAAAAATTGTTTTTAATTAGCCAGGTGTGGTGGTGTAACATCTATAGTCCCAGCTACTCAGGAGGCTGAGATGGGAAAACTGCTTGAGCCCAAAAATTCGAGGTTGCAGTGAGTTATGCTTGTACCACTGCATTCCAGCCTGGGCAACATAGCAAGGCCCCACTCAAAAATGTGTGTGTGTGTGTGTGTGTGTGTGTGCGTGCGCACATCCAGAACTCAGATTTAATTGGTATGCACTCTGGATACAGAGACTTCTAAAATCCCTCATATGGCTCTATGCGTAGCCAAGGTATTTTGGAAAGATGGTACCACCGCCTTTCCAAAAACAAAGGCTTGAAATCTTGCACTTACTCCCAGATCCAACAGAATTACCTTCTGTATGGTTATACCCATTCTCATGTGCAATTTTTTTTTAACCCTATTGGTGCTGTCCTCCTTTCCTCTTATCGAGACTATTATCATTACCACCTATAGATGAGCAATCTTAGGCATCAGTTTGGAGGAGGTTTTTAGAAGAGACTACTGTTTAGATTGGTGAGCTTTCAGGAGAACACTGCCCTCCATGACGTGGGTGGGCCTTATTCAATCAGCTGAGAGCCTAAACAGGACAAAGACAGGCTTTCTCTGAGCAAGATGAAATTCTCCAGCAGACTGCCTCAGACCTCATCTGTACTGTCAGCTCTGCTGAGTCTCCAGCAGCCCACACTACATATCTTGAACTCACTAGGATCCGTATTTGCATGAGCCAATCCTTCTTAATAAATGTCCTATATATTGCTGGGTGTGGTGGCTCATGCCTCTAAGCCCAGCACTTTGGGACGTGGAGGTAAGAGGACTGCCTAAGTCCAGGGGTTCCAGACCAGCCTGGGCAACTTGCTGAGACCTCGTCTCTACAACAAATTAAAAAATTAGCCAGGCGTGGGGGCATGCATCCCTACTTTCAGCTACTTGGAAGGTTGAGGCAGGATTGCCTGAGCCCAGCAGGTTGAGGTTGCAGTGGCCATGATTGTGCCACTGCACTCCAGCCTGTGCGCCACAGAGTAAGACCCCGACTTAAAAAAACACAAAAAGTCCCTTATGCTTACATGCATCTTCTTGGTTTTAACTGGAGAATCCTCACTACCACAGATTTGGATAATAAAGCTGGGTTCCGCTGTAACAAATCCTTAAAAGTGGAGAAGTCTCTTTGGAATTGGAATTGCAGAGGCTTGAAGAGACTTCATGCACACAACAGAAAAAGCCTAGATGGCCTTGAAGGGACTGCTGGCAGGAATATGGACACTAAAGGTGATTCTGGCGCAATCTTGGATGGAAATGAGAGACCAGTCACTGGAAACTGGAGGAAAGGCCATCTTTGTTATAAAGTGGCAAAGAAACTGACTGCACCGTGTCCTATATTTTGTGGAAGGCAGAATTTGTGAGTGACAACCTTGGATATTTGGCAAAGGAGATTTGTGAGAAAAGTGTGGAAGGTACCACCTGGTTTCTCTTTAGTGACGGCAAACGCAAAAGGAGAGAAAGGAATGAAGGAGGAATTGTTAAGCAAACCAGAAACTAAAGACCTAGAAAACTCAGCCTATACACACTCTAACAAATGAGAACGCAATCCCTGGAGAGAACATCAAAGATATGGCAATCACTCCAGAGAGACATTACCCACGGATTTAAGCCGCCATCTCAGCAGAAGCCAGGAACGGAGGGAGGATTATGGCAGAAAAGACACTGCCACTTTGGACTAAAGAGAACAGGCATGAAATAAATCAGGGAAGGCTGTCAGACTTCTGGCAGTAGAGCTATTGGAGAGAAACAGGTTTCGCCTTACAAGAAAAGGACGAATGACCACAGGGACAACTCAGAGATCCACGGGCTGCCACTGCCAGCGAGACACAGAGCCAGGGGACAGAGTTGTCAAGTCATCAATTTCAGAGTGAGGACAAGGCTGTCTACTCCTCAGCTGACAGGGTGGAGCCACCTCCGCTTCCCCTAACCATGGCCTCAGGGGCAAAGCCACCACCCAAGGGGTCCTGGAGGGCAGCACACCAAGCCAAAGAAGAGAATTCTCTGCCTGAACACCTAATGGCGTTTGTCTTGCTATGTTTTGGACTTGTCTGAAAGCCCTGAGGCTCTTCTCGCTGATTTCTCCCTTTCGGAATGGGAATGTCTTTCCTATGCCTGTCCCACCACTGTGTCCTGGAAGCACATCAACTAGTCTGGTCTCACAGGCTCACAACTGAGGAGGCATTTTGCCTCGGGTGGATCACACCTCAAGCCTCACCTACACTGATTTACATGATTTAGACGTGATTCTGAACTTGGAGTTGATGCTAGAATAAATGGAGACTTTCAGAGCTGTTGCGATGTGGTGAATGCTTTTCAGTGTGACAAGGACACAGATTTGGGAGACCAGAGAGCAGAAGATTATAGACAGAATTGTGTCCCCCAACCCAATCCCTATGTTCGTATTCTAACTCCCAGTGTGACTATTTGGAGACAGAGCCTTTAATGGGGGAAATAAGTTATAAAGATGGGGCCCTAATCCAAGGGAACTGATGTCCCTCTAAGAAAAGGAAGAGACACCAAAGTAAATGCACACAGAGGACAAACCACGTGAGGACACAGAGAACACAACTATCTGTAAGCTGGGAAGAAAGGCTTCACCAGAAAATAACCTTGCCAGTCCTTTAATCTTGGACTTCTTGCCTCCAGAACTGTGAGAAAATTAATTTCTGTTGTTTAAGCCACCCAGTCTGTGGCACGCCTCAGCAGATTAATATTCCTCCTAATGAATCTCAATTTTCACTGCATAATCCAATTTTCACACTGTCATCATTTTTCTTCCCCAAAACAAAGATCTAATCATATCAAATCCTCTTTAGGCTTTCGATTGGTCATCTGTCTATTTCAGGGTTTCTCAGCCTCTGCAGCATTAACATTTGGTGCTGAACAGTTATCTGCTATGGGGGCTGGCCTGTGAACTGCAGAATATCCAGAGGCACCCCTGACCTCTACTCCACCTACTGGGTGCCAGTAGTACCCCTGCCAATTTGTAAAAACCAAAAATGTCTCCAGACATTTGCCATGTGTCCCCTGATAGGACGGAAGCACCCTGGCTGAGTAACTTCAACTGCTGATTATAACCAAAAAACAAACAAAGACAAAAAACAAACCACTGTTGGATTCTCTTAATTATTTTTTAAAACTGGGGTGAAATACACATAAAATTTGCCATTTCTTCCCATGTGATTTTCCTGATTTCATTGAGTTGTCTAAGTTCTCTTAATTCACTGAGCATCTTGAAGAACATCATCTCAAATTCTATCTCAGGTAACACAGAGACCTGCATTTCTTTAGGACTGTTTTCTAGAAATCATTTTAACCATATTTACATGTATAGTTCAGTAGCATTAAGTACATCTACACCAATGTGCAACCATTACTGCCATGTATCTCCAGAATATATTTTCTCTTGCAAAACTGAAGCTCTGTACCCAATAAAAACTCTCAATCCCTGCCCCTCCACAGTTCATGGCAACCCACCATTCCACTTTCTCTTACTATGTATAAATCCGAATACCTTGAGTACATCATGAGTGGATTCATATAATATCTGTCCTTATCTGGCTAGTAGACTTCACCTAGCTTAACAGCTTCATATATCATCCACGTTGCAGCAGCATGCATTAGAATTTTCTTCATTTTTAAGGTTGTATAATATTCTGCTGTGGGTATATACAGTGCATTCTGTTTATCCATTACCACTGACGAACGCCTGCGTTGCTTCCACAGTTGGCTGCTAGGAATAATGCCGCCATAAACATGGGTGTCCCAGTATCTGCTCATAGCTCCGTTGTCAGTTCTTCTGGGGCACATACTCACAAGTGGAACTGCTGACAGCTATGTTTTTAAGTTTTTGAGGCACTGGCACACTGTTTTCTATAACAGCTGTACCATTTTATAATCCCACCAGCAGTATACAAGGGTTCTAACTTTTCTACATCCTTGCCAACACTTGTTATTTTCAGGTGAGGTTCTAAAAACTGGTAAAAGTCATCCAAACAGGTATGAAGTGGCAGTCAGGTAACTCATTATGGTTGGGCTTGCTTTTCCCCAATTTTTAGTGATGTTGAGCAACTTTTTCCTGTGCCTGTTGGCCACTTTTATATTTTCACTCAGTTGCCCAGGCTGGAAGGCAGGGGTGCGATCATAGCTCACTGCAGCCTTGAATGCTTGGTCTCAAGTGACTCTCCCACCTCAGCCTCCAGAGTAGCTAGGACTATAGGCATAGGGTTTTTTTGCATGGGATGTTTAGGGTTTTTTACATATAAATTATATCAAGTGCAGACAGAGATGATCTGCTTCACTTCAATTTTGACATGTCCAACTAAATTTTTTTTTTTTTTTTTTTGAGTTGAAGTCTCACTCTGCCAACCAAGCTGGAGTACAGTGGCATGCTGCTCACAGCCACTGCAGCCTTGACCTGCTGGGCTTAGGTGATCCTTCCACCACAGTCTTCCAAGTAGCTGAAACTATAGGCACATGCTACCACACCCAGCTTATTTTTTGATTTATTGTAGAGACGAGGTCTCACCAAGTTGCCCAGGCTGGTCTCGAACTCCTGGGCGCTCAGGCAATCCTTTCGCCTTGGCCTCCCAAAGTGCTGGGATTACAGGTTGAGCCACTGCACCCAGCCTCCAGCTAATTTTAAAATTTTTTTGTAGAGACAGTAACTCACTCAATTGCTTGCCCAGTCTCATCTTGAACACCTGGGCTCAAGCGATTCCTCCTCCCTCACATTGGCCTCCCAGAGTGCTGCGATTATAGGCACCATGCCTAGCCTTAAATTTCTAGCTAGTCCAATGTGTCTATTCTTTTCATCTGTGCCACTGGTATTATATTACTGCCAGATCTACTGTCATGAAATTTTCCCCCATGTTTTCTTCTGAGTTTTGTGGTTTTAAATCTTACATTTAGGTCTCTGATCCATTTTGAACTAGTTTTTATATGTGGGGTTATGTAAGGGTTCAACATCATTCTTTTACATGTGTATATCAAGTTGGCCCACCCAGCACCATTTGGTGAAACGACTGTCCTTCCCCGACTGAGTGGTTTTGCTATCCTTCTCTGACCATATACACAAGGATTTACTTCTATCTCCTTCATCTATTTGCCTTTCTTTATGCCACTACCACACTGTCTTAATTGATGTGGCTCTGTACTAAGTTTTGAAATCAGCAAGTATGAGTTTACCACCTTGTTCTTTTTTTTTTGAGTTGGAGTCTTACTCTGTCACCCCGACTGGAGTGCAGTGGCCGCTCCCGGCCACCGCAGCCTCGACCTGCTGGGCTCCGGCGATCCTTCCGCCTCAGCCTTCCGAGTAGCTGGAACTATAGGCGCGTGCTACCACGCCCGGCTCATTCTGATTTATTGTAGAGATGAGGTCTTGCCAAGTTCCACAGGCGGGTCTCGAACCCACGGACTCAGGCAATCCATTCACCTCAGCCTCCCAAAGGCGCAGGATTACAGGTTGAGCCACCGAGCCCTGTTCTTTTTTTTCCAAGACGGTTTTAGTTATTTGGCATCTCTTGAGATTCCGAAAGGACTTTAGGATGATTTTTCTATGTCTGCCAAAAACACTGGGATTTTGATAGAGTTAGCATTGAATCTGTACATCCCTTTGGATAGTCCTGACATGTTAATATTAAGTGATTCGATCCATGACCACTGTCTTTGGTCTTTCCATTTATTTATGTTTTCTATACTTTCTCTCAAAAAAAAACCACTTTTTTTTTTTTTGAGTCGGAGTTTCACTCTGTCACCTAGGCTGAAGTACAGTGGCATGCTCACGGCCACTGCAGCTTCGTCCTGCTGGGCTCAGGCGATCCTTCCACCTCAGCCTTCCAAGTAGGTGGAACTACAGGCATGCACCACCACACCCAGCTAAATTATTATTTTTTTAATTGTAGAGACGAGGTCTCGCCATGTTACCCAGGATGGTCTCGAGCCCGTGGGCTCAGGCAATCCTCTCACCTCAGCCTCCCAAAGTGCTGGGATTATAGGTGTGAGCCACCATGCCCAGCATCTCAAAAACAGTTTAAAAAACAAAAATGTTTTACTTTCTCAAAAGTCTTTCATATCCTTGGTTAATTCCTAAGTATTTTATTTTTCTTGATGCTAATGTAAATGGAATTTTTTCTTAATTTCTTTTATAAGTTATTCCTTGTTAGGGCACAGAAACACAACTGATTTTTTTCCTGTTGACTTTGTATTCTGGTACTTTGCTAAATTCATTTATTAGTTCTAACAGGGTTTTTTTGTGTGTGTGTTGAGACCTTTAGGGTTTTCTACATATAAATCATATCATCTGCAAACAAAGATAATTAACTTTTTCCTTTTCAATTTTGACATATTTTATTTCATTTTTTTAATTACTCTGGCTACAACTTCTGATACTATGTTGAAAAGAAGTTGCAAAACTGGGTGTCTTTGTCTTGTTCCTGACCTTAGGGAAAAGGATTTCAGTTTTTCACCACTGAGTATATTAGTAGGCCTTTCATATATGGCTTTGATTATGTTGAGGCAGTTTCTTTCTATATCTAGTTTGAGTGTTTTTAATCACAAAAGGGTACTGAATTCTGTCAAATGCTTTTTCTGCATTAATTGGGATGACCATGCGGTTTTTGCCCTTAGTGTGGTGTCTTACAGATTAACTTTCATATGGTTGAACCACCCTTGTGATCCTGGAATAAATCCTACTTGGTCATGATGTACAATCCTTTTTAATATGTTGCTGAATTCAGCTTGCTAGTATTTTGTTCAGAATTTATGTAGCAAAGTTCATCAAGGATATCGGCTTGTAGTTTCCTTTTCTTACAGTGTCTCTGGCATTTGGTATCAGGATCAAGTTGGTCTTATACAAGTTAGGAAGTGTTCCTTTCTCTTCAATTTTTTTTTGAGTGAGAGTCTCACTCTGTAGCCCAGGCTGGAGTGCAGTGGCACACTGCTGGGCTCAGGGGATCCTTCTGCCTCAGCTGGAACTACAGGCACACACGACCATGCCTGGCTAATTTTTTTATTTACTGTATAGATGAGGTCTTACGAAGATGCCTAGGCTGGGCTCGAACCCGTGAGCTCAGGCAATCCTCTCATCTCGCCTCCCAAAGTGCTAGGATTATAGGCGTGAGCCATCATGCCGGCCTTTTCTTCAGTTTGTGGCAGTATTTGAGAAGGACTGGTAATAGTCTTTCTTTAAAAGTTTGGAAGAATTTACCAGTGATGCCATCATGTCCAGGGTTCTGCTGTGTCAGGAGGTTTTGGATTTCTTTATAGTTTTGGGTCTATTCAGATTTTCGATTTCTTTGTCATTTAGTCTTGGAAGGTTATGTTTCTAGGAATTCATCCATTTCATCTAGATTACCCAATCTGTTGTTCTAAAACTGTTCATGGTACTCTCTTATTTTCTGTATTGTTTTACTCCTCTCTATTTTATATGTTACAATAACAGTACTTTACATATTATAATATTTGCAAGTTATAAGTTACAGTATTGACAACACTTTACAAATTATCATACATTACAACAATACTATCCTTTATAACGGTCCATGTTTTTGCTTTTATCAGAGATCTATATTTTTTCATACAGTTTTCAGTGACTGTCTAATGTCCTTTCATTTCTTTTTTTTTTAATATCAGTATTTTTTATTTTGATATTGTAGGGTACAGTTAAGGATTAGGTATACAAATATGCTTTGTTCATGCACCCTTGTTGATAAGGGGTGTCTCCCGGTCCCCAGACAGATACTGACTACTGTTAATCCCACCTCTCTTCCCCTGCCCCCCCATCCTTTCATTTCAACCTAAAAACTCCCTTTAACATTCTGTGCAGGACAAATCTAGTGGCAAAAACTCCCTCAATGTTTGATTTTCTGGGATTTCTCCCTTGTTTTGAGGGAGTTCTGCTGGACATAGGATTCTTGGGTTGATAGGTTTCCCACTCTCCCCAACCCACCCCCCCCCAGCATGTTTGACTATATCACCCACTTCTTTCTGGCCTCCAAAGTTTTCTGATGAGAAATCTGCTATGACCTTAGTGGTATCCCTTTGTATGTGAAAAGTCACTTCTCTCTTACTGTTTTCAAGACTGTCTCTGGCTTTAGACAATTTGATTCTATGTGTCTTTATGTGGTTCTCTGAGTTTATGCTGTTTGAAGCTTGTTGAGCATCTTTCATGTTAATAATCAGATCAAATTTGCATCAAATTTGGTGAGTTTTCAGTCAAATAATCTCTCTGCTCTTTTATTTCTCTTCTGAAATTCCAACTATCTGTATCTTGGTCTGCTTGATTTGTGTCCCAGAGCTTACTTAAGATTCTGTTCATTGTTCTTCAATCTTTTTTCTTTTTACTAAGAGACAGGGTCTCACTCTGTTGCCCAAGCTGGAGTCCAGTGACACAATCATAGCTCACTGCAGTCACAAACTCTTGGGCTCAGCTGATACTCGCACATCAGCCTCCCAAGTAGCTGGGACTACAGACATGTATCACCACACATAATTCATTTTATTTGTACTTTTATAGAAATGGGGTCTATATGTGTCTAGGCTGGTCTTGAACCTCTGGCTTCTCAAAGCAATCCTCTCTATGTCTTCCAAAGTGCTAGGACTATAGGCATAAGCCAGCATGTCCTGCATCTTCAATCTTTTTTCTTTCTTTTCCTCAGACTTAATAATTTTTTCATAAACCTATTTTCACACTAATTCTTTCTTCTGCCTACTTAAACCTGCTTTTGAATCCAGAGAATGTATCATTTTGGTTATTATATATTTTATTTCCAGATTTGTTTTGGTTCTCTTTGTTTCTTCTATTTTTTTAACTGATAATTTCATTTTGTTCACGCATTGTTTCCTTGAGTTTTCTATATTTTCTTTGAACTCTGTGAGAGCTATTCTAGGATAGCTGTTTTAAATTCTTTGTCTAGTCAAGTCTACTATCTGATCTTTCTCAGAGACAGTTTCTTTGGATAAGCTATACTTTCCTAGTGTGTCTGCACGCTTTGTGATTTTTTCAATGAAAACTGAACACTTGAACATTATAATTGTAATTATATTTGTGACTACAAATACAGTGAACTGTAGAGACCAGAGGCTCTGCCTTCCCCAGGATTTGTTGGAGTTTTTCTCAAAGTCGGATTTTCTTAACAAAAATATATTCCTTGTCTTCTTAATTAGCTATCTAACAAGAGAAGAGTTAAATCAATCCTATTATACTCATACTATGTATTATTGTGTAGTCATTCATTCACTCAAAAAATATTTAACAAGTGCCAGGCACTGCTAAAAACATAACAACCTGTTAAAATACAAAAGGGAACGCCCCCCAAAATGGAGTTTGCTTATAAAAAACTGAGTATTTATTCTTACGTGTTTAAACTTCAGTTGCCTTTAAAGTACTCGCCATTTGAGGCAATATACCTATGTAGATGCTTTTTTTACTGCTCAAAACAATTTTTTGAACTCATCCATTCTGATGCCTTTTAGTGCTTCTGTCATTTTCTGTTTCACCTCTTTCTTCCACATCAGCAAAGTCGGGGAAACAAAAACAAGTTGCTCGAGGCAGCAAAAAAAGTTGCTCGGGCCCAGACTGGGAGCTGAGGGAGAGCAGGGCACACAGGTCATGCCGTTTTGGGTCAAAAGTTGCTGCACACTCAGCATGATGTAGACAGGTGCATTATCATGGCGGAAGAACCAGTCACTTGTTTGCCACAACTCAGGACGTTTCTTCCGCAAATCATCATACGATCTTCTCGAAACGTCCAGACAAAAACTTCAGTTGACCATCTAATCTGGTGGAACAAATTCCAAGTATACTACAAGGGGTCTGCCCTCCAAAAGATAGTCCAGGTTTTTTGGGGGGTCTCCCCCATAGTCTCCATAAAGAAAGCTCTTAAGAGTCTGCTCTCCTCATTGATGTGTCCTGTAACTTACTGTCCTATTGGCACTTCATAGATATTGGTTGAATAAATAAATGCATTTCAATGTGATAAGTCTTTGTAGGGTTACTTATGACAATAATTTGATTTACTGTACTTTTCATACGAAATTAGGGTTTTGTAAGCATTCTTTAAAAAATAAAGCCAGTTTCATGCATCCTGACTTAATAGCCTAAATAAGTATGTTATGTTTCTACATATATATTCCTACATATACACCATTCTTTAACCAATCCTAGAAACATACCTTTACAATGTACTGCAATGGCACCCTCAGCATTTTCACAAATGTCCAGAAAGTCTTTGACAATGGCATCAGTAGGGGTGCTGCCATCCGCGAAGAAAAGATCATGGTGATCGAAACCAGCATCCCTAAAGCGTTTTGCATCGTACATCCTTTTATTCAGACGAATAATGGTAGTAACATTATGATTCTTAAAATATGAAATATATGTTTCGGGAGAATGTTGGTGGTAACCTACAGAAAGAAATACACCAGACCTTGTAAACTGCAAAAAGAAAACAATGGCTAATAGTTTCACCTGTAATTGCGTACAAACAGTAGCCGGACTGGGGACAGAATACCAATTTGTAACTATAAAAACCAAATTTTTTTAAAAAGCTAAAATTAAAACCCAGAGAAAATGATGTACAGTAGTGAAATGACTAAGTACACTTACATAATTAAGACTTAGCCAAACTAAGTTTAACCCTTTGGCCTCTTTCAAAATAAAATACAGGCTGGATAGTTCAATAACAAAACATACTGATCCCGTAATTTTGCATACCACTTTCAAGTCTGGATCTTGCATGAGGTCCACAGAAGGCAAGAAATCGATCTGGTATTATCCAATTTAAATCTCCATTTTCTGCTTTCTGCAAAGGGAAGACCAGTATGATTCATTTTTAGACTTAATCTCCTTTCTACCTCTCTGCTCTAAGTCTCCCAAAGACTTTAAATCTATTTGCTGAAGCAGAAAAGCTGTTTAAAATGACCATGAGACAGAAATCGAAAATGTGCCCTGTTGTCAGTATTCCTAGGGAATATTTAGTTAACTTTTCCAGGTCCTTAACCTTATTTTAACAGTGTTTATTTCCAGGGTAGTCAGCTCTTGGAAAACAGGGCTGATTGCTGACATCCAAAATACACTAAGTACTTGTTTATTTTATCTGAAGTACTTTGATTACTTTATCCCAATTATCTTTTTTTTTTTTTTTTTTTTTGAGTCAGAGTCTCACTCTGTCCCCAGGCTGGAGTACAGTGGCATGCTCACAGCCACTCCAGCCTTGACCACTGGGCACAGGTGATCCTTCTGCCTCAGCTTTCCACGTAGCCGGAACTACAGGCATGCACCACCACACCCAGCTAATTTTTTTATTTATTGTAGAGATGAGGTATCACCAAGTTGCCCAGGCTGGTCTCAAACCTGTGGGCTCAGGCAATCCCCTCACCTCGGCCTCCCAAAGTACTGGGATTATAGGCGTGAGCCACTGCACCCAGCTTCAATTATCATATAATTGCTGTTAACCAGTAAGAAAGCAAGCTTTTTAAGTATGAGGGATCTGGGAACTTCTGTTTTCTTGAACAACTAACTGGTTTCCAACATAAACAAACCTAACTCCTTAAACAAAGGGGGCGGGGGAACTATCTATATAGGCTGGTTGTGGGGGCTCACACCTGTAATCCCAATGGTTTGAGAAGCCAAGGTGGGAGAACACTTGAGGCTAGACATTTGAGATCAGCCTGGTCAACATAGCGAGACCCTGCCTCAACAAGAAATTAGCCAGGCGTACAGCTGTAATTAGTCAGGCGTACACCTATTATCCCAACTACTTGGGAGGCTAAGATGGGAGGACAGGTTGAGCCTGGGAGTCTACAGTGAGTTATGATGGTACAGCTGCACTTCAACTGGGTAACAGATGAGATCCTGTCTAAACAAAAATCAAAAACACATTTAGGTTTGTAGCTTATCGATATTTACTTCATTATCTACTTATACAGATATATTTTTCTATCTATTTAGACAACCAGTCAAAATCTTTCACTAAACCAAGAAATTCAAAATTACAAGTATACTGAGATCACAGTATATCCCTACAAAAAAAGAATATAAACTGGTATGTAAAACAACATACTACTTCCTATTAAGTCCTTTGCGTTGTTACCATTACAATTATAACATAGATATACTTCAAACTTAACAACAGAAACAAGTCTCTTAGGGAAATGAATAACAGAGACTTAAACAGTAGGAAGGAGACATTTGATAGTGGAGGAGAGAATTAGTAATTTTTAAAAACTAAGATAGAAGCAGGATTGGAAAATCTGGGAATCTGCCAGGGGAAGGGGGGCACACCTCATCAATAAGGATACCTGCATAATGAACATTTGTATACCTAACTCTGAATTGTACCCTACATCTTTAAAAGAAAATAAAACAAAACAAATTTTAAAAAACTAGGATAAAGCTGGGCTCGGTGGCTCAGCCTGTAATCCCAGCACTTTGGGAGGCTGAGGTGAGTGGATTGCCTGAGCTTGCGGGTTCGAGACCCGCCTGGGCAACTTGGTGAGACCTCATCTCTACAATAAAATCAAAATTAGCTGGGCACGGTAGCTCACGCCTGGAGTTCCAGCTACTTGGAAGGCTGAGGCGGAAGGATCGCCAGAGCCCAACAGGTTGAGGCTGCAGTGGCCGGGAGCGAGTCACTGCACTCCAGTCTGGGTGACAGAGTGGGACTCCAACTCAAAAAATAAAAATAAACAAAAAACTAGGATAGATTAGCTTTGCAATTGGGGTGTTTATTTGTGTACCTAAAAATGAGTAAGAAATAACCTGAGAGTTTCTTGAACAGGACCAGGCAGTTACCCCAAGGTCAGTCAAATCAATGACTGATTTACAGTCACTGACTTGACTGATTTGAGGTTACCTGCCTGGGGTAAGCAATACAGCCGCATGGCACTAAATTGCTCCCATCTATGGGAAATCGATCAGCTCGTGTCAGAACAAAAGGTCTAAGCCGTTGGGCATGGTGGTGCGAACCTTTAGTCCTTGGGAGGCTGAGGCAAGAGGATCACCTGAGCACACAATCTGAGTGAGGCATGGGCAGCACAGTGAGACCTCATCTCTTTACTTAAAAAAAAAAAGTCTAAGTAGGAATAACAGGACAAATGTTCACCCGGTATTCAGATTTTGAAGTGAAATTGGAAATCTGGACATTTAAGTAAGAAACCGTTAACTAGACATTGACAACAACCAGATTTCATTGAATTGCTGGCATCGCAGACTAAGATATAATACATCCTGAATTCAAAAAAGTTAAAGTAGAAAAAAATGGGCATCACGGAATCAATGAAAGACACCAGCCCCAAATTTGTAACACATGGTACAAACCAAGCAAAGCTGGTCTGTGGGCTACCTGCCAGTGATCTACGGCTACCTGACAGTTCCTCGTGTCACAATATAGCTCCACGGGAAGTAAAAACATTGCTGGGTGTGTCCTTGCTCCTCCCCCAACCCAGTCCCCATTTCTAGAGTAGTGAGGGAGAGCCAGTCAGTGCCTATATTACTTATTAATAGCACATAAAGGCATCACTGCACACAAAGTTTATTCCTACTGGTGTTATAAAGTTTATTTGTCTTAAATGCTGATAACTTAGTTACACTCTGTAGTTTAAGATCTTAGTTAGCTATGTGTTTTACTTTATAAATGGATTACTATTCAGAAAGTAAAGACAGCGCTGGCCCTAACATGCTTATATCTTTGGTCATCATTAACACAATGCATCAGTAAAATCGTTGAGTTCTGGCCGGGTGCAGTGGCTCACGCCTATAATCCCAGCACTTTGGGAGGCCTAGGTGAGAAGACTGCCTGAGCCCACAGATTCGAGGCCAGCCTGGGCAACATGGCGAGACCTTAACTCTATAATAAATTTTTAAAAATTAGCTGGGCATGGTGGCACGTGCCTGTGGTTCCAGCTACCTGGAGGGTTGAGGCAGAAGGATCGCCTGAGCCCAGCAGGTTGAGACTGCAGTGGTCAACAGAGTGTGCCACTGCACTTCAGCCTGGGCGACAGAGTGAGACTCCAACTCAAAACAACAACAACAACAACAAAAACGTTGAGTTGGCCAGGCACAGTGGCTCATGCCTATAATCCCAGCACTCTGGGAGGCTGAGGTGAGAGGATTGCCTGAGCCCATGTGTTCGTGACCAGCCTGGGCAACTTGGTGAGACCTCATCTCTACAATAAATCAACAAATTAGCCGGGCATGGTGGTGCATGCATGTAGTTCCAGCTACTCTGAAGGTTGAGGTGGAAGGATCGCCTGAGCCCAGTAGGCTGAGGCTGCAGTGGCCATGAGCATGCTGCTGCACTCCATTCTGGGTGACAGAGTGAGACTCCGAACAAATAAAAATAAAATCATTCAGCTATACATAAGAGTTTAAAATAACAGTTACTCTAGAAATGAACTGTGGAAAAAAGTGTTATCTGAGGATTCAAGAGACGGTCACATGAAGTGCTATCTAGGAATCATCTCTCATTATTAGAAAGTCGGTTCAAGATCACTCTAGCAGGATGAAAAGACAAGAGTCTACAATCATTCTTCACTGCAAAGGCCTTGAGCATAGCATCTTACCCATGACCTATCTGGAGGATGAAGCTGCAGACTCAAATGATGTTTTCTTCCAATACACTGTGTTAAAAAATGTAGAGCACACCTGGGGTTTTGCCTGGCTGGACTTTTCCCCTGACCCCATCCCACCTTTAAAACAATGTGTCTGGCTGGCTGGAAAAGGCTGACCCCAGTGCCCCAGACTCCTGGAATGGTCAGAGAACTAAGGCTGCCTGGGGATTCCACACCACCTCCCCTGCTGAAGAAGACAGGCTAACTCAGGGATAGGCACATGGTCTAAGTCCTGTGAGGAGCCCTCATGCCTGAGCCAAAATAACTCTTTTCTGATCTGTCTGCCAGGATCACAGCTGCTTGTGGCCATCTTGATCACCACTGGAGGGGAACGACCTAAGAACGAAACTCGCTTCCAACCAAATTCCAGCAAGGGTTCGAGCACCTGAAGGGGGTCATGCTTGAAGTCGCACCTGCTCCGAGACTTTTAACTTATCTAATTCAATAAATATTCCTTTTTATTTAAAGCATTTGTGCTTACTTTCTGTAATTTGCACCCAGAAGTGTCTTGACAAACAAAAGGTTATGACAGCAACCAAGACATTTTCCATAGGTGATTAGATATACAATTCACCTCATCATACCCTAACTTGAGGATTTTACAAACATTACCTCACTTAATCACCATATGATAATCACCCATGCTAAAAAAAATTTAAACATGAGCATACTCATTTGCTCTGAAACCATCCATCAAATACAGAAATTAGCACTAAGAATTGGACCCAGAAAAACAGGGTCAGAAGAGGAAAACTTACGCCATACACACCTCAACTGATTTAAAAAGCAAAACAACTAATTAATTCTATAAAGTAAAATGGATGAAAAAATGTGTTTTAAAAAGAATGGGGGAAATGGGGAAACTTTGGTCAAAGAGTACATACTTTCAGTTTTAGGATGACTAAGTTCTGGAGAACTGATGTATACACTGTATACTTGAAATATGCTGAATGAGTAGATCTTAAGTGTTCTCATTACACACACCAAAAAAAGTAACTATGTTGGGTGATATGTTAATAAGCTCAACTGTGATAATCATTTCACATTCCTTTGTATGACTTAAATATATACAAACTTTGTCAATTACTACCCTCAATAAAGCTGAGAAGAAAAAAGTACTTAGAACATTATCTGTAAAGACTTACTTCATAGTGTTCGTATTCATCAAGGTTAAATGAGTGGAAATTAAGGAAGCCATACTGCATTGCCTAAAATCCAAAAGAAAGCTTTAATGACCAAAGATGCAAAGATGTAAACAATCTCCCCCCCCACTTCCTAATAATATAAGGAGGCATCCCCAGAAGTATTATTATATGTAGACTACTTTCTATTGAATCGTTACCAAAGGATGTGGGCACTGTTTTTTAAATGCCTCTATTCTCTGGAAATTAGTTATAATATTTAATGATTTGATTTTTTTATTTTCACTCACCTATCATCCTATCCATGCAGAGTTAAGTAATCATGCCTGCAAAGTAATCCTACTAATTTCCCAGGTCAACATCACCCCCAGTTGGAAAGTTTAGGACCCAAATCTAATGCACAACCCAACGGCCTCTACATAAACACTAAAGCAGAAAGAAACTATCGCAAACAGAGCCCACACACTTCGTTGATACCCTCACTTTCAAATTCTTCTAAATGATCTTTAATGAAGAGATCAATGTCCCCCAAACTAAAGACAGCCCAGACATCAACACTAAAATCAGAAATTTTGAGGAGAAGAAGTGCTTCTTTCCATAAGAAGAAAGCAAAAATAGTCTGTCCTATCCTGCAGTCTCACTCCGTGTTGCAGCAGGCAGAGGATGCTAAGCAAAATTAGCAAGCATCTGTTTTCTGACAAAAACCCAACAGAGACCGGGCAACCTCTGAGAAGTGTCCTCCTGGCTCACTGATCACAGAGCCAGACAATTCTTGGTCCACGAAGTATTCTTGGTTTGGGGGTGGGAAGAGGTTTGTAAACCCAGTTTTCAAACTTTAAACTACTGAAATATGAACGTGAAATAAGGCTAGCATAGCAACCAAAAGGTCTTCATTTTATCAGGCATAGTTATTTAAGTACTAATCCCAAGACATTTTATTTCCTTGGATTCAAGATATTCAATATAGTTCATGATCTGTGGACTGCAGATGTTCCCAACAGAATGCTATGATAAAAAGTAGCTTACAGGCAATTCCTATTTTCCTTTGAATTTCATTAGACAAGGCTACTGGAAGTAGATAGCACTGAAAAAACATAATTACATGGATAAATGTTTCTTCACATATTCAATAACATTCAAATGAATGACAGTCACAAATAAAAAATGTTTCCATTAAAATCACAAGCTACTGACACTTAAACAAAACAAAGTATAGCATGAAAAAAGCAATCTTTGATCTATCACACTAGCCGAATATAATTAGTGCAATACTTGATTAAAAAAACACCCAAGCCAATACGTAACAAGAGAAACAGCTGGACAGTATCGTAGTAGACCATCTCCAAGCCCCTAAAAGCTTTTTTTGTCTCTTCTTAAAGGTGAGCATGCCTACCTCCATGAGCCCATCTGGCAACCAGGAGGTTCCATTTATGCCGGCTACCCTTCAGTCCGCTGACTTCCACCTGAACCTGCCAAAGCTTGTGGAGCTGCATCCGGGCCTGTGGGGATGCCCTCAATCAGCTGCACACCCCTACAGAGTCCCTGGACTCCAAACAAAGTCTTTTTCCATACCTCATTGCCTGACACAAGGAAAAAGGTATACGAACTAGTCTCTGAACACTCCAGTCTGGGTGACAGAGTGAGACTCCAACTCAAAAAATAAATAAATAAAAGTTCTCTTATTTTAAAGCACAGAATTTCTGTCAAAACTCCCAGAAAGCCATCCTGTTTCATTATACAAGGAAGTAAACCTGGGTTCCTTTGCCTCTAACACAGGTTACATAAAACTTGGGAGGTAGCTTTTTTGAACTGATGTGCAATTATAGTTTTTTGGGCTGCCCTGACATTCAAGAAAAATCCCAGGACCTGCTGCACTGCCTAACCAGGGCATCCTGTTCCTTAAGAATGCGAAGGGTGTCCCTTGGAGTCAAGACAGCAGCCCTAGTTATGAAACACAGCAGTTACCTGAAAACAGTTTTGACAAAGCAGTAGTGTCCCACTTAGTTTTATATTAAGCTTGGTAACAACCCAACTGGCAATTCAAATTCTGTAACTAGAAATGGAATGCCTGAAGAAACAAAAACGAAGGGATGGTTACCATGTTACAGAGGTGCCTGATAGAACAATATCAGTGGGAACAGATTCATAAAACACATAAATCAGAGTAAACTTGGAAGCCAGTCATCTATTTACTTTTTGTTTTTCTTTTCTTTTCTTTTTTTTGAGTTGGAATCTCACTTTGTTGCCCAGGCTGGAGGGCAGTGTTACGCTCCCAGCCACTGCAGCCTTGACCTGCTGGGCTCCAGTGATCCTTCCACCTCAACCTTCCAAGTAGCCGGAACTACAGGCACACACCACCACCCCAAGCTAATTTTTTGGTATATTGTAGGGAAGAGGTCTCACCAAGTTGCCCAGGCGGGTCTCAAACCCATGGGCTCAGGCAATCCCCTCACCTCAGCCTCCCAAAGTGCTGGGATTATAGGCATGAGGCACCGCACCTGGCTTGTTTTTCTTTTCAATCACAACACACTCAAAGCCAATCCTTGATCTAGCACCTAATTTCGTAACTGTCTCCTACTGTGCCTGTTTTTCAAGTGGCTTCCTGTCCTCTCTCCTCGCAGCTCACACACAGAAGCACTCCGAATTTCAGAATGAAACATTTGATCTCCTAATGTTAGCTGGAAAATGGAATATCTTGCTCATCAAACACATCTTGGAAGAAATCCTAACAAACAGATCTCTGAGGAAGAAGGCCTAGTCTTCCTTGGACCAATACTTTAGTTCTCCAACACAACACTGGAGGCATCCTAGCAGTCACTTACCTTCTTTACTGCATGAAAACAGTCCAGGAGTGTAATGTAGAAATTGCAGCTTCCATAGGCAGCATCTCTGACATTCCAAAGTATGGAAAAACATAGCTTAGTTAATTTTCTGTAGTACACCAACTTCAAGACAAAGATGATTATAATTTAAAATCAAACATATACTCAGAAGCATTCTCATTTTAAAAAATTTGCTGGCCGGGCGCAGTGGCTCAAGCCTGTAATACCAGCACTTTGGGAGGTCAAGGTGAGGATTGCCTGAGCCCAAGGGTTCAAAGACCAGCCTGAGCAACTTGGTGAGACCTTGTCTCTACAATAAATCAAAAAATTAGCCACATGTAGCACCGTGCACCTGTAGCTCCGCCTACTTGGAAAGCTGAGGCAGAAGGATCACCAGGACCCAGGGGTGGCCATGAGCATGCTACTGCACTCCAGCCTAGGCGAGAGTAAGACTCTGACACACATGCAAAAAAACTTGCCTTTGGTTTTTTCCAGGTTTTTGAGTTGGGGGCTCTCACTCTGTCGCCCAGGCTCACCACAGCCTTGACCTCCTGCACTTAGGTGATTCTTCTACCTCAGCTTTCCAAGTAGCTGGGACTACAGGCATACACCACCATGCCTGGCTAATATTTTAAAAAATTTTTGTAGAAATCAAGTCTTGACTTTGCTTAAGCTAATCTCAAACTTCTGGGCCCAAGCAATGCTCCTGCCTCGGCCTCCCAAAACACTGGGATTACGGGTATGAGCCACCACCCTGGCTGTAAACAAAGTAGTTCAAAGAACTTCATCCGAACACTGTATCAACATGAAACTACCTATATAAAATTGATATTGGGCCAAGAGGTAAAAGGTGTAGAGGAGATTTGAGCCCTGACAAACTGCA
Organism: Carlito syrichta; assembly: GCF_000164805.1. Classification (NCBI taxonomy): domain Eukaryota; kingdom Metazoa; phylum Chordata; class Mammalia; order Primates; family Tarsiidae; genus Carlito; species Carlito syrichta. Next base: position 147,287 of record NW_007246047.1, read on the forward strand.
GCTATAGTTAGAAGTTAACAAATGTATTGTTTCTAAGTTTGCCTCCACCCAAATAGAGGTCAATTAATAATCTTCACGTCCTGACCCTTTGGTAAGGGGGAAGCTGCCCCCAACATATTCTTTCTTAAACAACTGGTCTGAGGCTGCCTGAAGACAACGGTGGCTTCAGTCTCCAGGGAACCCACCTCCCACATACCTCCCTCCTAAACTACCTCCATAATGGTAATCCTCTCGCCTCAGCCTCCCGAGGTGCTGGCATTACAGGAGTAAGGCTGACACCCAGCCAAGAGTTCTTCTTTATTCACTCACGTTCCTTTCCTCCCCTTCTGCCTCTAACCCCCTCACACCTCTCCCTCCTTCCTTCCCTCCCTCCCTTTCTCTTTCTTTTTCTGTTGCCCAGGATGGTCTCAAACTTCTGGGCTCAGGCAATCCTCCTGCCCCGGCCACCCAAAGCAGCTTACAGGTGTGAGTCACTGTGCCCGACCCCTTTTGTGATTTTATTTTTTTAATCTTTAAATTTTTTATTTTAAAGATGTGGGGTACAGTTCAGGGTTAGGTATACAAATATTCATTATGCAGGTACTCCCTTTTTGTAATTTTATTTTATTTATTTATTTTTTTGAGTTGGAGTCTCACTCTGTCGCCCAGACTGGAGTGCAGTGGCCGCTCCCGGTCACCACAGCCTCAACCTGCTGGGCTCCGGCGATCCTTCCGCCTCAGCCTTCCAAGTAGCTGAACTACAGGCGTGCGCTACCACGCCTGGCTAATTTTTGATTTATTGTTGAGATGAGGTCTCGCCAAGTTGCCCAGGCGGGTCTCAAACCCACAGGCTCAGGCAATCCACTCACCTCGGTCTCCCAAAGGCGCGGGATTACAGGTTGAGCCACCAAGCCTGGCCCTTTTTGTAATTTTAAACATTATATCGTACTTTTGAAAATGAGATCTAAGATCACTTAACAAACTTGGAAAAACAGATGGGAATCTATAACGGGGTACTACTGAAAAACCGCAAAACAATGTTAACTGCTAATTTTTTTTTTTTGAGTTGGAGTCTCACTCTGTCGCCCAGATTGGAGTGCAGTGGCTGATCTGGCCACCACATTCTCGACCTGCTGGGCTCCAGCGATCCCTCAGCCTCAGCCTTCCAAGTAGCCGGAATTACAGGCATGCACTACCACGCCCTGCTGATTTTTTGATTTATTGTAGAGAGGAGGTCTCGCTGCCCAGGCGGGTCTCGAACCCGTGGGCTCAGGCAATCCACTCACCTCAGCCTCCCAAAGGCGCGGGATTACAGGCTGAGCCACCAAGCCTGGCTAACTGTTAATTTTTTTAACGGCAGCTTTCGTAACAGCTTGTATTCATCATACTCCAAAACTGCAAAGGACTCAGGTAGTAGCCATTGAAAGGATGATGAACAAATAAATTAAGGTTATTCCTAGAACGGAATGCTACAAAAGCAATAATAAAGGCTGAACCCTGATATCTGCCACAACATGGATAAACGTCACAAATACTGCGTATTTAAAATCCAGATGCCAACTCTCCAGAATGCCCACTATAAAATTCCAGTAACACAAAGACCAAGGGCAAGCAAACGAATTGGTACTGGCATGAATCAGAGTGGTTATTGGGGGGTGATCACTGGGTAAAAGGGGCAGGAGGGAAGTCTTCTGGGGTGACAGTGACACTCTGTGTCCTGAACTGTGTGGTAGTTACATAGACATATGGAAACTTTACTGTGCTGTACCCTTAAGGTGAACGCTATTTAAAATTGTGTGTAAGAGACATCAACTTAAAAGGGGAGGATAAATATTCCACAAATCCTAGCTAAGGGCCAGGCACGACACCAAGTGTTTTAGGTGCAGGCTGTCATATCCTCACAGCCGGATCAGGGAGATTTTTATCATTATTCCCATTTACAGACTAGAGGATCAAGTTCAAATTTGTAAAGGATTGCAACGATATTAGCAGCAGAGCTGACAAACTCCTATCTGTCTGACATCAATAGCCAAGCTACTAATCATTTCTCAAGAGCAATACCATCTCTTAATAGAAAGTTACTAACAGCTAAGCAATACCATCTCTCAAAAAAATAGAAAGTAGGCCAGGCTCGGTGGCTTAAGTCTATAATCCCAGCACTTTGGGAGGCAGAGGTGAGAAAATTGCCTGAGCCCGTGGGTTAGAGACCAGCCCGGGCCACTTGGCAAGACCTCGTCTCTACAATAAATCAAAAATTAGCCGGGCGTGGTAGCATGTGCCTGTCGTACCAGCTACTTGGAAGGCTAAGGCGGAAGGATCGCTGGATCCCAGCAGTTTGAGGTTGCAGTAGCCTGGAAAGTGCCACTGCGCTCCAGGCTAGGCGACAGAGTGAGACTCCAACTCAAAGAAAGAAAGAAAGAAAGTAGAAAGTAGAGACAAAAAGAACTGAGAAGAGCAATGCAAAGATACCAGAGAACAGAAATATATGGTCTTCATAACAATGATCCTACAGGATCAAAAAAAACGTTAAACTACATTTTATACTATTTTTCAGGCAGACACAGAGAAATATTTAACAATTCAATAAGAAGCCGTGTCTCTCTATTCATACACTTTTAAACTCGGTGATTAAGAAATTACATCAGAGTTAAATTAAGCCCAACATTGCCATGGAACATAAAAGAAAAGAGCACTTCCATGCTCTTGAAGTGGCAAGGATAAAAAGAATATGTCATTTCTACCAAGATATTGTCAGGCTTTATGAATTCTGACTGGCTTACTTTCTAATTAGTAAGTTCTACACAACAGTAAAATGTGATGAATCATCAAATTTTACAATCTGAAGTCCATCAAAGGCTGATTATTTTATGAAATATAATAAATATGAAAAAGTAATACAATAGTGTATTAATATATCTCCACAATAATGCAATAACCTTATTTTTGTAAAGAAAATAAAAAATATCACAATAGCAAGAACCTGGAAGCAACCATGCTGTCCATCAAAAGAGGACTGGATTAAAAAAATGTGGTACATATACACGATGGAATACTATGCAGCCATAAAAAAGAACAAAATCATGAATTTCGCAGCAACCTGTATGGAACTAGATACTATAATACTGAGTGACCTCTCACAGAAACAAAGATCCGAGTATCACATGTTCTCACTCATATAATGGATCTTGAACATCCAATGTAATACTATGAGAAAATGACTGACAGTACTGGGAAACTATGGGGGGAGGAGGGGGATGGGATTAACAGTAGCAAATATCTGTCTGGGGATGGGGAAACACCTCTTATCAACAGGGTGCCTGAATGAAACGTAATTGTACACCTAACCCTTAACTGTACCCCACAAAACCATAATAAAAAATATTTATTATGAAAAGAAAAAAAGAAAATAAAAAATACACAAAGGGTACCTGATGCTATACCGGGGGAGGGAGGGCCAGTTGGAGGCCCAACTTCACCTGCATGCTGCCTACATGCACAGTTAATCCTTACTTATCATTCCCTACATCTCAATAACAAAACAAAATGTAATTAAAAAAAAAAAAGAAAAATGGGAAGAAAAAACCAAAATACAAGATCAAATTCTTTTATGATTTGATCCCACTGAGAAAATTATTCTGTTAAATAACTATAAATGTCTCTGAAATCTTACTCTCAAATTCTGCTTTCATCTCATCACAGTCCACACTTTGATACACGCTGCTCTAGATAAACCCCATGTGAGGAGGCATCTACAACTAAAGATATTCAAATTCCACAAACCTGAATGGTTTCTAGCTAAATCCTGCTTTCTTAGAGAACTACTGACAGATGGTCCTGGGGACAGAAGTCACTAACTTCATTTCTCAGAGCCAAACATCAGGAATGGCAGGAAGTCACGTTTATTCTGTCCGTGGTACCTGGAGGCAAACCAACCCAAAATCTTTTTGTTCACATCAGCAGTGTTTCACGGCTCCTTTCTTGGACTATGTGAAATGTGCAAGCATTTTAAAGACGAGTTCTGTGGGACAAAAAAACACCACTGTACCTCAAGAGAGGACCTGACGCGCCTGTGACTCAGGGACCACGAGCACAAGCACTGCCTCTAAAGGACGAACATGGCTGCTGTCGGGTCACAGGCTGAGGCACGGCGCACCCTCCAGTCCGAAAGCGGCCTTCATCTCCCTCTTCCCTCTCCACTCGCCTCAAACAGCAGAACACTTAAGATGACACATGAGCTAGCCAGAAAGGGGCTTAAACTAGTTCTTCTAATTTGTTAAATCACTAATATACAGTCTTTCATGCCAGTTATTCCTGAATTCTTCAGATTGCCCATGGAAGTTCCTACAGAGTTATCTGAAAAGGAGACTCTGCCCGTAATTAGGGAGACCCATCCCACAGTTTATCCATAATGAAGCGAGATTCACAAACTTCCACGTTTAAAGGCAAGGCCCAACCTTCAAAATCAGTCATTCGAGGTATATGTAACAAAACGATGAACTAATTTGTGAACAGAAGAACAAAGCAGTATTTGAAACTACCAATAAAATATGCAAGAGTAAAATTATCTCACATATTTATTACTCATTAAGGGCCATACAAGTATTTAAGATATACAACTAAGTCAAGTGTTTTGATTCACAAGTAAAGAAACTTTTAGAAATTAACTTGATTTAAAGGGGGAAGAAAGTACATGATTTTTCAAAGTACCTTGAACACAATCACCTGGCCAGTGTGAGATGAGAATGGTATCTACTCCTGCAAAGACATCACCCATCTCTACCAGCCCTATGACACGGCTGCTTGACTGGTTTTTCTGGAATAGGTACAACCTTAGCAACAGCACTATTTCTGCTGGCTGTGTCTAGGAAAAAGGGGTTCATCATTTCCCCCAGAAAGTAATGACTGATTATTGGGAAACCGTATTTCTTAACTCGTCAGGAACCAAACTCCTCAGTAGTATTTTTGAGGATCATAACATCAAGATTCTCACCTGATTACAAAGCCTAGTTTTCAGCAATGGCAGTGGCTCTCAATCAGGGAAGATTTTGGTCTCCAGCCCTCAATACCACTTCTGGGAACATCTGACATAGTCTGAAGGCATTCTGAATCTTGACCACTAGGCATGGATGGAGATGTTATGGGCATCTAGTGGGCAGAATTTCTGCCAGGGATGCCACTAAACACTCTACAATGTACAAGACAGCCCCTCAAGACAAAATGGCAGTAGTGTCTGTCACTATTGTAAAACCTAGATTTATGGTGTTTTTTGTGCCTGTTCTGAAATGACTATTTACCACATCTTCTTTTTTCAGAAATAACTACCAAGATATTTCTGGCAAGAATTCTATTAAATGAATCAATCTACCATGTCATTCTTATATTTACCTGAAAGGAATATAGGATGTATCTCCAAAGATTAATATTCTATATGCTTCTTCTGGAGTTCTCCCCAAATATATAACCTAAATTTGAAAAAAGAAGAAAAAGGCAATTTATTTCTAAATGAAGAGACAGTGCTGTCACTGCAAAGTCAATTTTGTCCAATTTGCAGCCAGTCAACTGGGCTGGGTTCTCCAGCCGTCACAAAGATTGATTCTATGAGTCACCCGGTAACCTGTTAAGGAATTCCCCTTTTGTTTAAACCTGCCACTGCTGGTTTCTGTTGCTTGCAATCTGAGCCCTGGCCAGCAACTCTTCTCAGCAACCTCTGTGGTATTTAGAAAGACAGCTACTTCATGAAAAGTAAAATATTTTTAAAATCTAGCATTACTGAGCACAGTGGCTCACGTTCCTAATCCCAACACTTTGGGAGGCCAAGCCGAGAGGAATGCTTGAGCCTAGGAGTTCGAAACCAGCCTGGGTAACATATCAAGACCTCGTCTCTACAAAAATCAAAAAATTAGCTGGGCATGGTGGCATGTGCCTGTAGTCCCAGATACTCGGGAGGCTGAGGCAGGAGGATGACCCAAAGGTCAAGGCTGTAGTGACCTATGATCACGTCACTGCTCTCCACGCTGAGTGACAACATGAGACCCTGATCCCCTCTCCAAAAAAAAAAAAAATTGCTTGTTTTCCAAATTCCCTCATTCCCTTCTAGTCTCCAATGTGTCTCCTGCCTCTTCTAGGACTTTCCATATAATATCAGTAAAGTATTTTTTCTCCATTCTCTTTTATTTTCTAAAATTTTTCATTTTTTTGAGTTGGAGTCTCACTCTGTTGCCCAGGCTGGAGTACAGTGGCATGCTCATGGTCACCACAGTCTCTACCTGCTGGGCTCAGGCGATCCTTCCACCTCAGCCTTCCGAAAGGAACTACAGGCATGTACCACCACACCCAGCTAATTTTTTCTTTTTTAATTTTCTGTATAGAAAACCTTTCACCAAGTTGCCCAGGCTGGTCTTGAACCTGTGGGCTCAGGCAATCCTCTCACCTCAGCCTCCCAAAGTATGGGATTATAGGCTTGAGCCACTGTGCCCGGCCTCCATTCTCTTTTAGAGCTTCCTAGAATCCTAAAAAAAAAACACCCTAAAACCAAAAAATAAAATAAAACCTTTAAGCCAATGAGAGTGAGAATAAGGTTTGACTCACTTATGTATTGGAATGAAATTCAGAGACTTCTTTCAGAATTTGTCTTAGTTCCTAAGATCTCTCCAACTACATAAATTTTCCTTTAACCATCAATTTAAGATAATGTTTCCCATTCAAGATTGCAGTTCTTTGGTTTCTTTAATCAGCAAAATTGCAGCAGCATTATTTCCTTCTGATTTTCAAAACAAAAAATAATGCCTAATACATTAAATAACTGTGGGTGAGCTTTGGAACACAAGTTCAATTCAAAGAGCACAAGAACAATGTAGCATTTTTTTCCTGTGGGGGGAAAAAGAACCTACATTCCTGACCATGGACTTTAAAAACACTGTAATTTTTAAGTCCAGATGGGGAATGTCTGTACATGAATAGATAGTATAAACCACAATAAGATAAACTGAAGGAAATGTAGAGATCCAGAATAAATCTATTTACCTAATAATGACAGAAATATTTGCTGTCCATCTATTATTATTGCTTTTACACCAACTAATCTTCCCGATTCAAAAGGCCTTTCAAATGAAAGGTTACTTAAAAGAATCCTGTGACTCCTATATTAACACAAATTCTCAGATTAGTAAGTTCTAAACTGTTACAGTTTTATGATCTATCCCTGTGCTCCTGACAATCTGGACACGACGCATTTCTGAAATTCTTTTGGTATATTTTCAGGAGAAGCTATGTATAGAGAATGTCTACTCTAATTCCACGGTGCTATTTGAGAACAAGAGACAACAAATGATGACCAAGAGAGATTAAATAGCTGTGACAGCCAGTTTCTCCTGCTATTTCCACGCCTGTGTGGTCCCCTCCCACGATGGAAAGGGTGCCCTGTGGTAACAGGATATTGCAGTAATGACTGAGTGAGATTTCAGAGGCTAGATCACAAAAAGACATGGCTTCGGCCTTCCTTTCCCTCGGAGCCCTCGCTCTGGGTAAAGCGAGCCATTTTGGGAGGAGACTCGGACAGCCCTCGTGGTGAGGAAAGTCCAGCAATCCCACCAGCTTTTCAGATATGTGAGCAAGCCACGTTAGAAGAGCTCCTGCAGGTGACTACCGCCCAAACAAGATTCAGAACCAGACCAGACCCACTCAAGAAGTTCCTAGACACCGCTGGATGCGGTGGTGGCTCACGCCTGTGATCCCAACACTTTGGACATGGAGGCAAGAGGATTGCCCGAGTCTACGGATTTAAGACCACTTTGGGCAACTTGGTGAGACCTTGTCTCTACAATAAGTCAAAAAATTAGTCGGGTGTGGTGGCACGCGCCTATAGTCCCAGCTACTTGGAAGACTGAGGCAGAACGATCACCTGAGCCCAGCTGCACTCCAGACTGGGCGACAAAGTGAGACTCCAACTTAAAAAAAAAATCCCAGATGCCTGACATACAGACACTGTCTGATTGCACTGTCTACTGATGTTTGAAGTCACTAAATTTTGGGGTAAAGTGCTGGGCAGCCACAGATAACAATGCAGCATACACGATGACGAGTAGGCAAATGATTTCAGTTTGTTAAGAGTGAATTAAAAAACACATGGAAAGTACAGAGAGAGGGCTTAGAAAGCATCAGCAAGACCGTACTGTCTCTTCTTGAAGAAGCAAACAGCAATCACAAAAGAAGAGTTAAAATACTGGGGCAGAAAATACTTGAGATGTCAGTGGTGGACTTCAAAGTCATGGTGCAAGGTCTTTTTGTTGTTGCTGTTGTGGAATAACACTGCAGCCACTCCTAGGACTTTCCCCCAACCATTCACCAGCCCCATTTTTGAGGCATACCATCTGCATGCCTCAATTCCCATGAGGACAGATTTTTTTTTTCTTAAGTTTTTTCTGGCCAGGCTCGTGACTCCGCCTGCCATCCCAGCACTTTGGGAGGCCGAGGCAAGTGGATTGCCTGAGCCCGCGGGTTCGAGACCCACCCGGGCAACTTGTCGAGAACTCATCTCTACAATAAGTTAAAAAAAAAGAATTAGCTGGGCGTGGGAGCGCGTGCCTGTAGTTCCAGGGACTTGGAAGACTGAGGCAGAAGGATCACTGGAGCCCAGCAGGCTGACGCTGGAGTGGCTGTAAGTATGCCACGGCATTCCAGTCTGGGTGACAGAGTGAGACTCCAACTCAAAAAAACAAAAAAAACCCCAAAAAAGTTTTTCGTTTGTAGAGACAAGGTCTCACTATGTTGTCCAGGCTAGTCTTGAACTCCTGGGCTCCTGCCTTGGCCTCCTAAAGTACTGGGATTACAGGCATGAGCCACACCACACCAGCTCCTGTGAGAACTTTTAAGTCATGTTCCAAAATCTAGAAGTATTCGATTAGCAGTGGGTAGGTAAGTGAATGACAAGGAAAAGGATCACAACTCCATCATTTACCATTTCCCTCCTGATGCGCAGGTCTCAAATAATAAAAGCCCAATTAAAATGCATGCTTCTGATTTCTTTCTTTCTTTCTTTCTTTTTTTGGTCGGGGTCTCATTTTGTTGCTCAGGTTGGAGTGTAGTGGCACAACCATGGCTCACCGTAACCTCAACCTCCTGGGCTCAGGTGATCCTTCTGTCTCAGCCTCCCAACTATAGACATACGGAACCACACCTGGCTAATTTTTTATTTTATTTATTTATTTATTTGTTTTGAGTTGGAGTCTCACTGTGAGCCAGGCTGGAGTGCAGTGGCACATTCATGGCCACCACAGTCTCAACCTGCTGGGCTCAGGGGATCCTTCCAGCTTAGCCTTCCAAGTAGCTGGAACCACAGGTGCGCGCCACCACACCTGGCTAATTTTTTAACTTATTGTAGAGATGAGACCTTGCCAAGTTGCCCAGGCTGGTCTTGAACCCGTAGGCTCAGGCAATCCTCTCGCCTCTGCCTCCCTAAGTGCTGGGATTACAGGCATGAGCCACCACGCCTGCGATTTCTATTCTTATACACAACATTTTGAGGTTTTATTTATATCCTTCAAAAATCTTTGGTATGACTTAAAATCCAAAACATTGCACAAGTCATCACAACCGAGTGCTAAGAACAACAAAGGGCATTCAAATTCCAGTAACAAATGTGGCATCCTGAGAAACTAGTGAACTATTTTCAAATGTTCTTCTTGGAGAAATGTCACAATGTTTCTAGCATTTAAAAATTCTTCTGACTATTTTCACATGTCAGCCAGATGACTTAGTCTTATGCCAAGAATTTGACTGATTAAAAAAAAAAAAAATCACTCTCTTCAGATTAACATAGAAAGCTCATGACACAATACAAACTGAAAATAAGCTTACATATTCAAATGCTAAATAAAAAAGGTGAGCAGGGGAAAGGATATGGAACAAACCGTTTCATACGATAAAATAAGATGAATCATTTGACAGCTCCTACACAAATACTGGTGAAAAAGTTCAGGGCTCGGGCATGGTGGCTCACACTGTAATTCCAGCACTTTGGGAGGTCAAGGCAGGAAGATTGTTTGAGGCCAGGAGTTTGAGACCAGCCTGGGCAACACAGTGAAACTCCATCCTACAAAATTACAATAATAATTTTTTAAAATAGCTGCAAGTAGTGGCACATGCCTGTGGTCCTAGTTATTTGGGAGGATAAGGAGGGAGGATCGCTTGTGTCCAGGATTTTGAGGCTACAGTAAGCTATGATCGCACCACTGCACGCTAGTCTGGGAAACAAAACAAGACTGTGTCTTAATAAAAAAAGAAAAAAATTATGTTAAATAAGAATAATCCTATGACCTTACATTTCAATAGTTTTACCTGTTTAAATCACTCTTATTATACATGCAGCAGGCTAGTATAATGTTCCTCAATGTAGACGAAATTGGAACTCCAAAGTAGTACCTACCTAGCGACCAAGGCCAGGCAGCTAATGAAAATGAGTCAACAGAACCTGAGAATAAGTACACGTTTGAGGGGAAGGAGTTTTTTAAAAACAAAGCAAAAATCTTGACTTTAAAAAATGAAATCTCTAATCAGGCACTGTGGTTCATGATCCCAGCACTTTGGAAGCCCGAGGCGAGAGGATAGCTGGAGTTCAGGGGCTTGAGGCCAGCCCAGAAACTTGGCAAGACCTCACCTCTACAATAAATGAAAAAATCAGCCGGGCACAGTACATGTGCCTGTAGTTCCAGCTACTTGGGAGGCTGAGGTAGAAGGATCGCCTGAGCCTAGGAGGTTGAGGCTATGGTGGCCATGATCACGCCACCGCTCTCTAGCCTAGGCAACAGAGTGAGACTGACTCAAAAAAGAAAACTCCTACTTTTTAAACATAGAAGGGAAAAATTCCGCAACTATTTATAAATACATTGTGAGTTCCATAAAACTTTCCAGACCGTGGCATTAACTGCTCATCCCAGATGACGCTGCCTGTGACTGACGGGAGACGGCCCACCACTCAGGCCTTATTTATAGACAGGAAGCCATCCTTTTCTAAGCCGAGGATGGGATCCAAGATTCCGGGGAGCTTAGCTGATCTGCAGTCAAGGGGCACAGATGGCTGGGGGGTCATTTCTCTCCACACTTTCCCAAAGTTAATGCCACCCCACAAGCACCACAGGCAGCGGAGACGCCAGCCGGGCTCCCTCGGGTGACAAGGGAAGCAGGACTGTGAGGAAGGCTGAGGAAGGCAGCCCACTGCTATGTCACAGGGCCACCTCACAAGGCAGGCCGGCTTCTGACTTGGGCCCGTGCTGCCACCTCCCCAGGCTTGGGACCTGGCTGCTTCTGGCAGTTGCCCGGTTGCTGTTCAAACACCCAGCAAGGGTGTCTGTGACCTCGTTCCACCCTAGGGTCTCTGTGGCCCTGCCTGCACGGTTGTTTGCGGAACTGGACTCTTTCCCAGGTGCCCGTCCCTGACTCCCTTGCCTTCATTTCCCGCCCAGTCCCTTTCACCCAGCACCAGCCACTCCGAGTCTGAGATAACCAAATCATTAAAAAAGTGGGACCACAGGTTCCAAAGAGCATCACTAAATAACAGATTAAGTCCCTGAGCTCTTATTGTAACTGTACAGGCAATCGCAAATGCAAGACGATTTAGCATTCTCCTCACATATGGTTGAGTTCATATATTCCTAGAACCTAATTAGTATCATAATTTTCGACATAAATGCTTACACGCATTCTAAGTGTTACCAAAACCGCTTAAAAATAAGAATAATAACATAGAGTGATACAGGGAACCTATATGCTACCACTATTAACTATACCAAGGTAACCTATTTAAAACCTGGAGGAAAGCAATTTGCAAGCTCTGCGCTGACAGTTTGCTGTGCCATTTATTTTGCACTTCCACGTTTCTACTCATTTGTAAATCCCATCCAGCAACAATATACATCAAGTTGGCAAATTTCCAGCTTCCCAGATGCTAATGCTACTGGGACGCTGCTAAAATCGAATGGGTAAGTCCTGCATGTTTAAAAAATACCAAATGAGCTCAATATCCACTGAACCTTGGTGTAGATGGTTTTAAAACAGGTTATAGAATTCCGTTTCATGGCTATTAAGACAGCACTTCATTTTGAAATTGGTATTAAAGAGAAATGACCATCCATTTTGCCTTTTCATATGGATGTTTGGTTTTGGGCAACCAAAGAGCCCCAGTTGAATAGGTAAAGCTCAACTCCATAAAACAAAGCCAGCTAACACGGGAAGAATGAAAGAGATCATTTGAAAAATATTATAGTAAAACCCTAATAAAGCTAATTCAGCAGGGATGATCATTTGTTGCTTAAAACACTGAACAGTTGATGGGGATACAAAATAATACCCTACAGAGCACAATAAGTCATGAGGAGAAAACCATACACTGACGGGATTAGGTGGGTAACACCTAATCTAGTGTGCATTTTTAGCATCATTAATGGTTATTTAGGTAGTGTATGTTTTCTGATATGATGCAGCATTTACTATTAATGCATAAACCTTTAGCTATAACTTCCAGTTAATAAGATATACTGAAGATGGAGAAAAAAAGTTAAAAAAGATACCACACAGAAGAAACCAGAGATATCCAAAGGTGAAACACTACAAAACAACAGGGCTGGTCCCTTCGATAAATCAGTGATGTTACCAAAAATGGACCGCGTTAGAGAAAGAAAGATTATGGGCACAACCACCCCATGTAAGGTGTGGTCCTAGACTAGATACTGGTTTGAACATTTTGGACCTACTGGGGATAATCTGATTATAAATACAATAAAACTTGTTCTTAAGTGGAAGAACAGATTACTGACTGAAAAAAGCAGGTGATAAAAGTATACTGATATGGAATCAACCTAAGTGCCCATCAATAGATGAAAGAATAAAGAAAATATATCATATATACACAATGGAATATCATTCAGCCATAAATAAGACTGAAATTCTGAGCTAACACCTATAATTCCAGCAATCTGGGAAGCCAAGGTAGGGGGATCACTTGAGTCCAGGAGTTCAAGACCAGCGTGGACAACCTAACAAGATCCTGTTTCATCAAAAATAATTTTTCAAACCGGGCTCAGTAGCTCAGCCTGTAATCCTGTGCCTTTGGGAGGCTGAGGTGAGTGGATTGCCTGAGCCCACGGGTTCGAGACCCGCCTGGGCAACTTGGCGAGACCTCATCTCTACAATAAACCAAAAATCAGCTGGGCGTGGTAGCACGCGCCTGTAGTTCCAGCTACTTGGAAGGCTGAGGTGGAAGGATCGCCGGAGCCCAGCAGGTCAAGGCTGCGGTGGCCGGGAGCAGCCACTGCACTCCAGTCTGGGCGACAGAGTGAGACTCCAACTCAAAAAAAAAAAAAACAAAAATAATTTTTCAGTAAAAAAAGAGAAAAATAGCTAGAAGATTTGGAATGCTCCCCAAACAGAGAAAGATTACAGTTTGAGATGATGGATATCTCAATTACCCTGATTTGATCACTACACATTATATGTATGTTTCAAAATATCACATGTGGCTTGGCACAGAGGCTCAGCCTGTAATCCCAGCATTTTGGGAGGCCAAGGCAAGAGGATTGCCTGAGCCCGGGGGTTCGAGACCAGCCTGGGCAACTTCGTGAGACCTTGTCTGGCACGGTGGCGTGAGTCTATAGTTCCAGCTACTTGGAAGGATGAGGTGGAAGGATCACCTAAGTCCAGCAGGTCAAGGCTGCGGTAGCCTTTAACATGCCACTGCACTCCAGCCTGGGCTACAGGAGTGAGACTCCAACTCAAAAAAACAACAACAAAAAAACAAATCACATGCACCCCATAAATATGTACAATTATAAAAAATACAATGTAAGAAACTGTATTGGTAAACATAAAGCACATAGTATATGTGTATATAAACAACACATGTCTGCACATATCCATATACATGTCCACATGTCTTGTTTCTATAAATATAAAAGTTTTTTTGGTTTTTGTTGGTGAGTGGGAGGCTCACTCTGTCGCCCAGGATGGAGTGCAGTGGCACGTTCACAGGCACCCCAACATTGACCTTCTTGGTCCTGGCGATCCTTCCACCTCAGCCTTCCAAGTAGCCGGAACTACAGGCACATGCTACCACGCCCAACTAATTTTTTTTTTTAATTTTACTGTAGAGACGAGGTCTCGCCAAGTTGCCCGGGCTGGTCTCAAACCTGTGGGCTCAAGCAGTCCACTCGACTCGGCCTCCCAAAGTGCTGAGATTAGAGGTAAAAGGTTTTTTTAAAGGATATTTTTCTAAATTTCTCAAGAACATTAATACAGACTTTGTACAGGGCATCATTTTTTTTTTTTTTGCAAAGAAATGACAAAACAACTCATTCTTTAATTTTCAAAAACCTCTTATAATTATGAATTTGTTTCAAAAATCTCTTTTCCACTTAAAAAAAATTTTCATCTTTACTTTGAAATGTCAAGTTAAATGATGGCGCAGGCCTGTAGTTCCAGCTACTTGGAAGGCTGAGATGGAAGGATCGTCTGAGCCCAGCTGGTTGAGGCTGTGATGGCTGTGAGCGTGCCACTGCACTCCAGCCTGGGGGACAGAGTGAGACTCCAACTAAAAAAAAAAAGAAAACGAAATGTCAAGTTAAGAACCACCATCCCAAGGCCAAGCACGGTGGCTCATGCCTATAATCCTAGCACTTTGGGAGGCTGAGGTGAGAGGACTGCCTGAGCTCAAAAGTTCAAGCCCAGCCTGGGCAACTTGATGAGGCGTCATCTCTACAATTAACCAAAAAATTAGATGGGCATGGTAGCACATGCCTGTAGTTCCAGTTACTTAGAGGCTGAGATAGAAGGATCACCTGAGCCCAACAGGTCAAGGCTGTGGTGGCCGTGAGCAGCATGCCACTGTACTCCAGCCTGGGCTACAGAGTGAGAGTCTGACTCAAAAAGGAAGAACCGCCATCCCAAAATCTGGCTAGGTAACAGAGGTTTACTTATCACAGAACAGGGCAGCAAGCATCATTCTGCAAAGCAATATGGTTCACTTGCATTTCTGTCAGAGACAAATTCAGCCATCTTTTATGTCCTTCAACTCTTTTACAGTGACACAAAGACTTTTAGCTCCACTCTAATTTGTTACCAAAGATTCTAGCCTTCAAAGAGTTGAATTGGTCAAGTGATTCCCAGGGTCACGTGAAGTGTTAATACTTAGAAAAAGGCTGAGGACAAAGGAACAGTCAACACATCTTCTCACTTCTTAAGAGTACATGATGCCTGACTATTTGACAGAAGGATGATGGGATCAAGTGACAACTGGTACTTTAAGCTTTACCTCTTCTGTTTTTAAGATAAAAAATAAACTATATTTCCAAAGCATTACTCACACCCTCCCTCCCTCCTCCCATGAGGTCTTTTTGTATGTACAAGAATGAAGGAAACATGATTCCTTTCAAGAACCCAGAGTTTAAAAGGAACAGAAAAGATAAAGAGTCAGTTCTTTTGGAATATTTCCTTCCTAACAATTCTTCCCCCAGATTTTTTGTTTTAACATTACCATGCCAAGTTGTTCACCAAGTCAAGTCTTACTACCTCCAAATCCTCAACAACTCCAAGAAAGGTTATCAGTCCTCCAGGTCAATTTACAGAGAACTATCACTCATTCCTATAGATCTTGAATGAGAAGGTTTAATATGCTTCAAACAGAACAAAGCCTCACTTGTGGACCTGGGTGTTTTATCTTACGAGGCATCTATATTATTATAGCTTGTCACTCCTTTCCTATGATGAAATGATTCCTTTTCTTAGAAGTTTTGCTCCTGCTTCCCTATCATCCTTTCAGCTCCCAATTCCTACCTTAGCCAGCCACGTGTGGCTGCAAAGGCTTCTGTCACAGACAAGAGCTGTAAACTTCTCACCAACCTGGTTTTTAACTGAGCAAGTAAAGAACTCGAGAACATCCAGATTTGCTGGCACTTTTCCGACTTACCAAATCACAATCACTACTAATCTGAAGTATAAAACCCTGGAAGGATTTCTAAATCTAAAATACATTAACTATAGAAAAATAAACTTCTGTATGTCAGAATACAACCATAAACAAAGTCAAAAGACCAATACCAAACTACAAACAAATATGACAAAAAATCTTCAATAAATGTCTCAGAGGATTGCTGTTGGTTCACAGTAACTGAAAACAAAAGTCACAAGGCTTTTTCAAGTTGGGGGTCTCACTCTGTCACCCAGGCCAGAGTGCAGTGGCACAATCATGGCTCACCACAGCTTTGGCCTCCTGGGGTCAGGCTATCCTTCCACCTCATCTTCCCAAGTAGCTGGCACTACAGGTGTGCACCAAGATACCAGGCTAATTTTTTTGTAGAAGCAAGGTCTTGATATGTTGCCTAAGTTGGTCTTGAGCTCCTGGGCTCAAGTGTTCCACATACCTCGGCCTCAAAAAGTGCTGGGATTACAGGTGTGAGCCAGCACGCTTGGCCAGCAACATTTTAAAAGATGAATTTCTTATTTACAAAATCATCATGTGTTCTGTTTTTGTTTTGCAGACAACCCTGAGCTTTCATCACATTCACAGACACCTTCTGAGGGGTCCCTTCACACTGATGTCACCATATCTGGCTCCTCAAGATACTATCTTATCTAATCTTATCTATCTATCTATCTATCTATCTATCTATCTATCTATCTATCTATCTATCTATCTATCTATGTATCTTCGTTTTGAGTTGGAGTCTTATTCTTGTCACCCAGGCTGCAGTGCAGTGGCATTCTCACGGCCACTGCAGCCTCGACCATCTGGGCTCAGACCATCCTTCAACCTCAGCCTTCCAAGTAGCTGGAACTACAGGCATGAGCCATCACGTCCAGCTAATTTTTCTTGATTTATTATAGAAACGAGGTCTCGCCAAGTTGCCCAGGCTGGTCTCGAACCCACAGACTCAGGCAATCCTCTCGCCTCGGCCTCCCAAAGTGCTGGGATGACAGATGTGAGCCACTGCGCCCAGCCAAGACTTGCCCATCTCAGAGAGGTCTTCTCTAACCAGAGCATGACTGGCCCAGAAGCAGCCCAGCTTGAGCGCATCTCCTCATGATCTCTTGGACGGAACTGCTCCAGCCATCCAGATCTTTTCCAGGGTGATATAAAGCCAGGCCAATAATGGAGGATTAGAGTTTTTACTGGAACACCAAGGGTCACTTCTCCAAGGTTCCCTTTAATACTTTATGAACCGCTGGACGCAGTAGCTCATGCCTATAATCCTAGCACTTTGGGAAGCCGAGGTAAGAGGACTGCCTGAGCCTATGGGTTTGAGACCAGCCTGGGCAAATTGGCGAGACCTCGTCTCTACAGTAAATCAAAAAATTAGCCAGGCGTGATGGTACACGCCTGTAGTTTCAGCTACTTGGAAGGCTGAGGCAGAAGGATCACATGAGCCCAGCAGGCCACAGCTGCAGTGGCTAGGAGCATGCCACTGCCCTCCAGCCTGGGTGACAGAGTGAGACTCCAACTAAAA
>NW_007246047.1:164774-172713 GCF_000164805.1 Carlito syrichta
TAAAAAAAAAAAAAAAACACAAAAAACAAAACAAAAACACTTTATGAACCCCAAGAATCCTGATTGCCTCTCTTTTTCTACACAGCTGTCCTCTAGTCTACTTTAATCCACAGGTGTCATCTCCCCTGGACTGGCCAAGTAATAGGATCGGATGTCCCAGGTAAAACACCCATCTCTCCAAACACTCTTTTTCTTTCTTGGGGCCCTGCACAGACTTTTCTTTTTTGTTTTAATGGATTTTGCTGCAAGCACAAGAAAACTCAAGAGATTGGGGTGGGTGGTCCAAATTTGGACAAGCTTAAAAAAACAAATTTTAACAGACAATCTACAACCTGTGTTTCATCCTTTCAGGGATGATAACAAAACTTAAAAGTGTTCTCAAAAGCCCAGGCATGGGCCGGGCTCAGTGGCTCAGCGTGTAATCCCGCGCCTTTGGGAGGCTGAGGTGAGTGAATTGCCTGAGCCCGCGGGTTCGAGCCCGTCTGGGCAGCGAGACCTCATCTCTACAATAAATAAAAAAATCAGCCAGGCGTGGTGGCATATGCCTGTAACTCTGGCTACTCAGAAGGCTGAGGCGGAAGGATCGCCGGAGCCCAGCAGGCCGAGGCTGCGGTGGCCGGGAGCGGCCACTGCATTCCAGTCTGGGTGACAGAGTGAGACTCCAACTCAAAAAAAAAAAAAAAAGCCCAGGCACGGTGGCTCATGCCTGTAGTCCCAGCTACTCGAGAGCTGAGGTGAAAGGATCACCTGAGCCCAGGAGGTTGAGGCCATAGTGAGTCACGACTGTGCTACTGCCTCTAGCCTGGGAGACAGAGTGAGACTCTGACTTGAAAAAAGGGCAAAGTTCTTCTGTTATATTTACAAATAAATGAAATTCATAATTATTGCCTAAAAACTGGTATGCCGAGGCATACCTCCAAGAGGCATACCTCCGATGATCTGACGGAGCATTTGATGGCACACGTAATCCACGTGGCAAGTTACACATCTGCCTCCAACACGGAAATGCCGTGTCCTCCTACTAGATGTTTTGAGGAGAATGGAGATAACCTTAATTAGGAAAAAGCCTGCCTACAATCAGACTTTAGAAAGCATTCGTGATGCATTTTGATCTTTTTTCCAAGTCAGTGCTGGCCTTAATTTCAATAAAATTATTTTACAACTCACTAAATGAATCATGAGGTAATAAAAATAGCTTTGGGACATTGTTTTCTAGTGGGAAGAACCACACCACAAAAACTTTGTCCACAGTCATTGAATTGGGCATATCTTTTTTTTTTTGAGTTGGGAGTCTCACTGTCGCCCAGATTGGAGCGCAGTGGCCGCTCTCGGCCACCGCAGCCTCGACCTGCTGGGCTCCGGCAATCCTTCTGCCGGAATTACAGGCATGCACTACCACGCCCAGCTATTTTTTGATTTATTGTAGAGATGAGGTCTCACCAAGTTACCCAGGCGGGTCTCAAACCCGCGGGTTCAGGCAATCCACTCACCTCAGCCTCCCAAGGCGCAGGATTACAGGCTGAACCACCGAGCCCGGCTGGGCATATCTTTTTAAAAAGATTTTTTTTTTTTTGAGTTGGAGTCTCACTCAGTCGCCCAGATTGGAGTGAAGTGGCCGCTCCCGGCCACCGCAGCCTCGACCTGCAGGGCTCCAGCGATCCTTCCGCTTGAGCCTTTCAAGGAGCCAGAACTATAGGCGTGCGCTACCACGTCCAGCTAATTTTTTGATTTATTGTAGAGATGAGGTCTCGCCAAGTTGCCCAGGCAGGTCTTGAACCCACAGGCTCAGGCAATTCACTCACCTCGGCCTCCCAAGGCGTGGGATTACAGGCTGAACCACCGAGCCCGGCCAGGACTCTTTTTGTTTTTTAATAGCAGTCTCAGGTTCACAGAGAAAGTGGAAGGTAGGGAGATGTCCCACACACCCCCACATAAGCACAGCCTCCCTGAGTTGCTCATTTTTTCATGAGTAAAACGGGGTTTCCTCTGGAAAGAAATCAAGACGTTGTCCAAGCGCAAATGTAAAGCGCCGCTGCTGTGCACGTCCTCACTAGCACATCAGGAAGTAAACACTCACCATATAGCATCCAACAAGGAAAGCAGCATTTGCTTGTTTTCTCTGATCAGAGCCAGTAAAATGAATAATCTTCTTTCTTAACATTGTAATGGACTGCATAAAAATAAACAGGTGTTAGTGTTTTCCTTTTAAGTTTCCTGAAGTGTTATTTTGTGATGAAGCTAAATCCCAAATTTCACAACATATTTCACATTAACAAAAATCTCACATTAATTAAGGATTGACCTTTGAAAAGATCAATGTTGATACCCCAAAAGACCATGTACCTTCCCATAAAAAGACATATTTTGGGATGAGAATGAACATGCAGTTAAGGAGGAGAAGAGCGAAGACCAGACATTTGCATAAAGCACAGGCTACCTCTGAAAGAACACATAAGCAGCTGGAAAGGGTGGTGGGAGAGACCTTTCCTTTCCCTCTTCCACGGTTTGATTTTTGAAGAACTCTTGTCTCCAAAACTTGTAAGCTAAAATAACTAAAATAAAAAGGGCTAGGTGCAGTGGCTCATGCCTGCAATACCAGCACTTTAGGAGGCCAAGGTGGAAGGACTACTTGAGCCTAAGAGTCTGAGACCAGCATAGGCAATAGACAACCACAGCAAGACCTCGTCTCCACAAATATCTGTTTTTGTTTTTTTGAGTTGGAGTCTCTGTCACCCAGGCTGGAGTGCCGTGGCACACTCACAGCCACCCCAGCATCGACATGATAGGCTCTAGCGGTCCTCCCACCTCAGTCTTCCAAGTAGCCGGAACTAGAGGCATGTGCTACCACGTCTGGCAAATTTTTGATTTATTGGAGAGACAGGGTCTCACCTAGTTGCCCGGGCTGGTCTCGAACCCGTGGGCTCAGGCAATCCACTCACCTCGGCCTCCCAAAGTGCTGGGATTACAGACTGAGCCACCAAGCCTGGCCAAAAAAATTTTTTTTTAAATTAGCCGGGAGGGATGGTTGCATGCACCTGTAGGCCCAGCTACTCGAGAGGTGAAGGCAGGCTGAGATCAAGGCTACAGTGAGCCATGGTCATACCACTGCAGTCCAGCCCATGCAACAGAGTGAGACCCTGACTAAAAATAAAAATGAGATAAAATATAAAATAAAACGGTATACGGAACAGGGCAAAAATAGTCCATGCTGTCATAAGTCAGGATAGTGAATAACTGGAGGAAGCAGATCCAGAGACAGAAACTGGAAGACAATGTGGGTGGGCTCTCTTCTTCTGGGGGTAGCTTATGTCCTGTCCTGCTGATCAAGATAAGCACCCAAGTATATTCAACTTCTGAAAATTCACCAAGCTCTACACTCATGATGCATACATATTTCTGTGTATATGTACTTCAATAAAAAGTTAAAAGTAAAATAATGCAGAACATAAAAATAAAAGGAACACATGATTGGTTAGCACTTCCCCAGCTGTACTTCTCTAACGTGAGTAGATTCAAGTCAGGAAAAGGAACAGCATGCATTCCACTCATTAGGCATGGATTTCTTGGCGTCTGCAAGTCAGCATTTCAGTGTTACAATGTTCTAGCATTTCAGTGACGAAGGTGTACATATTTTCCTTTAGCTGTTTACATGGAGTCAGATCCAAGTTGATTTAAAAAAACAAAAACAAAAACAAAACCCACCAGCCATCTGGCAGCACAAGCACAAGGCACTCTTCAATCAAACTTTAGATATATTTTTATCCCTATTAACTGAATAGGTAGTAATGTTTCAATCAGGTTGGATGGCCAACATGCTATAAGTTGTTCTAGTAAATGATTAAAAAAAAAAGACAGACTAGGGGCGGTGGTTCAAGCCTGTAATCCCAGCACTTTGGAAGGCCGAGGATTGCATTTGTCCAGGGATTCAAGACCAGCCTGGGCAACTTGGCGAGACTTTGTCTCAACAATAATTAAAAAAAAAAAAAAAGCCAGGTGTGGTAGTGCATGCCTGTAGTTCCAGGTACTTGGAAGGCTGAGATGGAAGAATCGTTTGAGCCCAGCAGGTCAAGGCTGCGGTGGCCATGAGCATGCCACTGCACTCCAGCCTGGGCTACAGAGTGAGACTTCAACTCAAAAACAGAAAAAAAAGACAGACATTTTTGGTTTATCTAAAGAATAAAGCTCAACAGAAGGCTGACCAAAGAAAAAAAGAATCTTTTTTTCCCCAAAAATTAAAGCAAAGGAACAAAAGAAGGAGGAAGAAGGAATTATTTTTAGATTCCCGGCTCTATATGAAACAAACGGTCCACCACTAGTAAACAGAAAGAGAGAGGAAACCCAAATACACAAGGCTATCAATGTTTATACTTAAGGCCAGAAAAAAGAAAGTCTCCACCTCTGTATCAATTTGTAGTTTTATGGTTTGATACAGAAAAAAATTTGCCTTACTCATCCATAAATTTTTAAGTTAAAATATTAATTAAAATAAATTGTATTTCTTCTGTGTAGCTGTCTGATAGGTAATTGATTGAATAAAGTTATTTGGTTTTTTTTGAGTTGGAGTCTCACTCTGTTGCTCAGACTGGAGTGCAGTGGCCGCTCCCGGCCACTGCAGCCTCGACCTTCTGGGCTCCAGTGATCCTCCTGCCTCAGTCTTCCGAGTAGCCGGAATTACAGGCACGCTACCACGCCCGGCTAATTTTTTTGATTTATTGTAGAGATGAGGTCTCGCCTGCCCAGGCGGGTCTCGAACCTGCGGGCTCAGGCAATCCACTCACCTCAGCCTCCCAAAGGCGTGGGATTACAGGCTGAGCCACCGAGCCCGGCTAAATTATTTTTTAAAAAGTACCTTTCCTACCTGGCTTGGTGTGGCTCAGCCTGTACTCCCTACACTTTGGGAGGCAGAGGCGAGTGAACTGCCTGAGCCTGCGGGTTCGAGATCAGTCGGGCAACTTGGTGGGACCTCATCTTTACAATAAATAAAAAAACTAGCCTGGGCGTGGTAGTGCGCACCTGTAGTTCCGGCTACTTGGAAGGCTGAGGTGGAAGATCGCCAAGCCCAGCAAGTCGACGCTGGGGTGGCCATGAGCCTGCTGCTGCACTCCAGCTTGGGTGACGGAGTGAGATTCCAACTTAAAAAAAAAAAAAAAATGCCTTTCCCAAAGGTAGTACTGTCCACCTGAGAATTTACAGTGACTAATTTGGAACTGGTAGCAAGCAATACATAAACACTTCTTACTGTGGAGGACCCATAAGTAAAAGTGTTTTAAATAAATGAATGGGACCTAAATTCATACCAACACAAATATACTTTTGTAACTCTAGTGATCCAGCCTTAAGGATCTGCTGTCTGTTGCCCCTTAATCATATACATCGTAAAAAAGGTCAAAATGAAGTCACAACTAGTACAATATCATGGGAGTTTCAAAACAAGAGACGAAGTCAGGTGAGTCCCTTTTTCTTGTCAGTTTGCTAACACTCCCCATCCAAATGAAGGCAGGGGCTGGGCTCAGGTGTATAATTCCAACAATTCTGGAGACCAAGATGGGAGGACTGCTTGAGGTCAGGAGTATGAGATCAGCCCGGGTAACGTAGTGAGACCTGTCTCTCCAAGAAAGATTTTTTTAAAAAGTATTATAGTGGGGTGCACCTGTAGTCCCAGGTACTCAGAAATCTGAGGTGGGAGGACCTCTAGAGTGCAGGAGTTTGAGGCTACAGTGAGCTATGTACAGTCTGGGTGACAGAGTGAGACCCTGTCTCTAAAAAAATTTTTTTTAATTAAGAAAAAAAAAGATGTCAGAAAGAACAAAGAAAAAAGCAAGGCAAGAGTTTTCCTTGCTAGGTTTCAGTTCCATCAGGTCAGGCAGTAAGAGATTCTCTTAATTAACCAATTCCCACTTTGGCTTTTTAAGTATTTGAACATCACCAATCCAAGTCAGAACCACGTGACCCAAACCTCACTGCTCATTCAAAATTCTAGAAAGCAAATATATACACTATGACTTTATAAAACAAAAAACCATGTGTATGATTCAAACACCACTGCAGCAAAAAACTGTGAAATGTTTTCCATACTTTTCCCCAGAGATCAAGCTAGCATTCGTTACTCAAGTCAAATCTTATGTTAAAAAAAAAGACTTTACCTTCAATTTCTTATTTATCTTGCGACAATATCTGTAAACCATTGCCAGATTGAGTGGTCCAAAATCTGCGTAGAAGCTTTAAAAATAAAAAATAAAAACATGCATGTATGGTCTATATGTTCTGAATATGCCTTTTTTGGGTCTACAAGATCAAATTACGATGAGAGAGTACACATCAAATTGTTACAGGCCATACAATCTAAAGGCACAGCCTTACTAGTAAAGAAATACTCTGGTAAATACAATGCCTATTAAAAAAATGCAAAAAGTGCTGCAATGTCTAAATCTAGTCTTAGTCTAACTTCAATTAACATGAAAATATCTTTTAAATGTAAAAAGTTGTTTTCCCACACATAGTACGTGTTTATACCTCATTGCAGCGTAAACTACCAGAAGAGAGAATCTAAATGTTTAAATTTAGGACGGTTCTTTCATTTATTTTTTTCCCTAAGATCTATTTTATTATCATGGATTAAAAAAAATCTTGCAATTAGCAATCAGTTGATTTATAATTTCTCAAGGGTACCTATCTATAAATGTACCTGTAGATTCTTCAAAATAAAAGAAAAATAGTTACTAACAATCTTTTAAAAAGCAATACTTACTTCTCATATTCAAGTTCATTATCTATGCTGAAATAATGTACATTGGATGCAGTCTTTGGTCTGCTGTAGAGAATGGCAAAACAAAGGCGATCTGAAATGGAAAAATTGCAATGTTCCTTCCTTCAGGTTATTGAAAAAAGTTTCAGACGTCATGATGCAACTCTTTTCAAATGAAGTCAAACTTTCATTTTTTTTCAGGCATGTTTCAGATGATGGGGTGGCGATGGGCAATTACAAAACATTCTGGCTATTCTGCTGGGTAATAATAATTAGGCAAATTTTTAAAAGGAGAAACTGCCTTTAGCTGTAAGTTTCCATAGTGGCAAGTGACTTTTCATGTAGTGATACAGTACAAAGGAACCTCTCATCGCAAAACTTAATTCCCCTGGATTAGAAATTTCAGCAAATGGCAGCATGCACCAACGGTGTAAGTTTCTAGATGAATTTCACTACGCTCTCAAGACACCCTAAAAAGTCATTTTAGTAAGAACTGAATTTCTTTTTTAAGTAAAAAGCATGCTTTCGAAATTACTGTGCAGCTACAGAACACAACAAAACAAACCATATGTTTCTCCAACTGTTCCTAGGGATCACTACTTTTTCATTTGGAACCACTACTTTGGTGCTTTTACAATGAGACAAATTACCAGTAAAACAGAAGCGATGAGAGGTTTCTGCACCATGAGTCTGGGATGAACCTGCGTTGCATAAATGCAGTTACAAGACTACGAGGTTTAGCAAGAATGGTAAGGCGCAGAAGCGCTCAGAGCTCCACCCTTCCTCCTCTCCCAAAAACTGCTGCCTGAAAATTCTCCGCGAAACAAAGTCATCAGCAACGCCTAATCGTACTACTAGTAGTGCTAGAAGAATGCCCTCAAAACGTGGCAGAATCAAGCACAGCCTTCAAAATATATGCACCTCCAGCAGAGCTAGCAGTAAAAACCCAAGGACGCCAGCTGGCACGATTCTCACCAAGTGGCAAACCCCCCCCTTTTGCCGCAATTCAACTCGTGCAACTGCTGCGTTTATTTCCTCGTAAACTCCTCAGCTCGAATTTCTTGCAGCCACCCACACTCCCACGGGTGGCAGGGCTTCATCTTTCCCAGCCACCGGCGACCTCTGATCTCGCTCCACGTACCGTGTCCACGGAGTCTGCTCCCGGGGGCGGCGGGGCGCCGGTCACCCACCCAG
>NW_007246047.1:173519-185543 GCF_000164805.1 Carlito syrichta
GCCCGAGTCCAGCAGTTCGAGGCCAGTCTGGGCAACCTGGCGGGACCGCGCATCTCCACAGTAAATCAAGAAGAGGTAGCCGGGCGTGGCGGCACACCCCTGTAGTCCCAGCTACTTGGGAGGCTAAGTCGGAAGGCTCTCCTGAGCCCAGCAGGCCGAGGCTGCAGTGAGCTGAGATCGCGCCACAGCACTGCAGCCCGGGCGACAGGGTGAGACCTCGACTCAAAATGAATTAATTACATTATGTATCTCCTAAGCCTATGTTCGTATTGTAATCTCAAGTGAAAGAAAATTGAGATATAAGATGAGGATGGTTCTAACTGCTGTAGATGATACGGTGCCGGGAAGGTAGGTATTTTCATTCTCTCTTGTATCATTCCAAGTTCTCTGCAGAAAAGCTGTTACTTCACATACATTTTTGCCTCAAAAGTAAACCCGGGCAGATTCATAGCTGTAACCTCAGCACTTTGGAAGGCGGGAGTATTGCTTCAGTCCAAGAAACCAGCCTGGGCAACATAGCATGACTTCGTTTCCACAAATTTTTTTTTTAACAATTACCCGGACGTGGTGGCCTGCGCCTGTAGTCCCAGCTATCTGGGAGGCTGAAGTGGGAGAATCACCTGAGCCCAGGAGGTAAAGGCTGCAGTGCGCTGAGATCGTGCCACTGCACTCCAGCCTGGGTGACAGAGTGAGACCCTGACTCAAAAAAGAAAAGAAAAGAAAAGAAAAGAAACCTGCCTCCTAAGCTTATCCTAAAAATCCAGACGGATCAAAGACTTTAATTTAAAACAGAAATGAATTTTTTTTCACTGTTCAATTGGGGAAGACTTTTTAAAGTGACACAAAATTGAAAAGCCATAAACAAATCAACTGCTAAATTGGTACACATTTTTTAATGGTTTTCATGGTAATAGAAACATAAACCAAGTCAAGAGTTTAATTTCTTTTTTTTTTTTTTTGGGTTGAAGTCTCACTCTGTTGCCAAGGCTGAAGTGCAGTGGCACACTCACAGCTACCGCAGCCTCAACCTACTGGGCCCAGGCAATCCTTCCCCCTCAGCCTTCCAAGCAGCAGAGACTACAGGGGTGCGCCACCACACCCAGCTAATTTTTGGATTTATTGTACAGACGAGGGCTTGCCATGTTGTCCAGGTTGGTCTCAAACCGCTGAGCTCAGGCAATCCTCTCACCTTGGCCTCCCAAAGGACTGGGATTACAGGCTTGAGCCACTGCACCCAGCCTAATCTTCTAATCCTATTGTAAACCCAGGTAGCCCTCCCTCCCCGTCAAAGTTTTCATTGTCAAAAACAGAACTAAAGTAATAATCTTCTTGCCTACCCATCCCTGTTCGGTCACAACCATATCACTACTCCTGACCAGTAAGATACGGTTAGAAAGAAACCAAATCTCACAATTTAAAAATGTTAATGAAGGTCAGGCGCTGTGGCTCATGCCTGTAATCCCAGCACTTTGGGAGGTGTAGGCGAGAGGATTGATTGAGCCCACAGGTTCAAGACCAGCCTGGGCAACTTGGCGAGACCACGTCTCTACAATAAATCAAAAAATTAGCTGGGCATGGTGGTGCACGCCTGTAGTGCCAGCTACTTGGAAGGCTGAGGTGGAAGGATCGCCTGAGCCCAGCAGGTCGAGGTTGTGGTGGCCATGAACCTGCCACTGCATTCCAGCCCAGGCAACAGAGTGAGACTCCAACTCAAATAAATAAATAAAAAATGTTAATGAAAATACTTAAAATCCATCCCTGGGCCTAATTTGTCTGCAAGTCTGATTTGACATTTGGGGCCTCCAGGTTGGCTACCTCTTCCTTTAACAAATATTTGTCAGGTAAATGCAAAGCATGTTCCTACTTAATAACTGTAGGCATTTGGGGATAGTTAATGATAAGAGAGAGGGATATGTTCTAAACCAATTGAGAAACATACGCAGAAGTCAGGTGGATCCTAATGCAGTATGTTCTTGTTAACAAAAGAGATTTGAAGAACTGTTTGGACCTAGACACAGTGGGCTTCCTACACTGGGTTTCCCCCTTGAACTGGATGGATGGCCCTCACAGGTCCTGGCAGAGCAAACGGAGAGAGATGCAAGGCTTCCCTACACTACACAGTGGGGAAGCGGACCCCACCACAGGCAGGAGAGTTCACACCCTAGGGAGGAGACAATGGGCCCCAAACAGGCCCCAGCTGAACGCTGATCATCCCTGAGCGACAGGACCCAAATTCATCAGGCTCTCGTCTATGTTAGTCACTTGTTTTTGAGGGATGGCGTGACCACGGAGAGCAGAGGAAGAAATGTTCACACAAGCACTGACTGAAAAGCAGCAGCATCACCCGCCACAAGGACGACACTCAGCAATGATGGAGAGTTTAGTGCCAGGTATTGTCTTCAGCTCAGTACACCCTATAAGGTGGCTGCTACTACAATCAACGTTTTCTAGGAGAGGAGACCCAGCCTGAAAGAGGCAGAGTGAATGACCTCAAAACTTGTTGTACAAGGCCACAAAACTTGGTGTGAAGGGGCAGAACTGGGATTTGAACACAGGCTATTTGATGGAAGCCTGAGGTCTGTAAATCCCTGATTCAAAGACATACCCAAATATATGTCAAGTAATTAAAACAATAAGCTTTTGGCACAGCAGTATACAATGTGGACCCAGACATGCATACATGCTTATGAGAAAACTGGTATTTCAGTTCAGTGACAAAGACAGCCTTATTTACCAAGGGGCAGATGTGGATGTGTATGAAAGAAAATGAGATTCTGATGTCACACATGGTATGAAACAAACAGCAAATAAATTTTGAAAAGCTATCAGATAAGTATAAAATTATGATGAATAATTTTATCATTTTACATGGGGGATTTTTAAGCTTGACACAAAACAAGTCATAGAGGGAAAACTAAGTAAGAGGAACTTAAGGGGAAATGTATAATACAAGGTTAATTATCACAACAGATAAAATACCTCCAAAGCAACATAACCATCTGTGTATTATAATGATGTGTATATACTGGTTTTCATCCACAGTGCCTGGCTTGACAGTCCCCAGCCCTTCTGACAGCCGGCTCTTACGATGGTGGGGAGCTTTAGGCCTCAAGAAACAGAATCTCTCCTGACCTTCTCCTGCCCTTCTTTCACCTGCCCCAGGCAGAACTTTAATCTGATTACGGGTCATCCGACCCTCATTCCAGAGAGGGTCCTGCCCCTTCCCTGGAGGAAGGAACCTGCACTGCGAGGCCAAGAAGAATCTGAACAGGCAGGCCCTGCTGGGGTTAGATCACACGCTTTTTTTCCAATCACATTTCAACATGGTTGCCCATGCTTCAATCGTGGACAACCATAAAAGGCCCAGGAGCCAAGCGCAGGGGCTCACACCTGTAATCTCACCACTTTGGGAGGCTGAGGCCGGAAGATTGCTTGAGCTCAGAAGTTCAAGACCAGCCCGGGCAACATAACAAGACCTCGGGCTCTACAAAAAAAGAATTTTTTTTAAGTTTACCGGGCATAGTGGTGTGCGCCTCTAGTCCCAGCCACTCGGATAGCTGAGGTGGGAGAACTGCTTGAGCCCAGGAGTTTGAGGCTGCAGTGAAGGCAAGACTGTGCCACTGCTCTCCAAATTGGGCAACAGTGGAGACTGACAGGGAAGAACTTATCTGTGTGCCGGGAGGGCGGTGTACCCTAAGTCCATGGTGACAGAAGCTCCTGTGCTCTGGGCCCTTCTAGATCTCTCCCTGTGTGTCTCTTCATCTGGCTGTTCATTCGTATCCTTTAAGATATCCTCATAATAAACTTGTAAACTTAAGTGTTTTCTGAGTACTGCCAGTTGCTCTAGCAAAGTAATCAAACGCAAAGAGGAGGCCATGAGAACCCCAACTTGAAGGCAGTCGGCTAGAAGTTCCGGAGGCCCATACTTGCGACTGGTGGTTAGGAAGAAATGGTTTTGTGGGACTGAGCCCTCAACCCGTGGAATCCGAAGCTCTCTTCAGGTAGACAGTGTCCACACTGAATTGGAGGACATCCAGCTGGTGTCCGCTGGAGAACTGATGGCGGACTTGCTAATGGGGAGAAATTCTCATATACTGGGAGGTCACAAAAGTCTTCTGTGTTGATTGCTTTGTGTTGGTGTGAGAGCACAGGGAAAAAAACGGATTTGACAGTTTTCCCCAAACTGCCCAACCGAAAAAACCATCTACAAAGGCTTGAACACTTACTAAGAAAAGAAACACAAATGGTCAGTAGCATATGAAAAGAAAATTAATCTTACCAGTCATATAACATAAAGAGAAAAAATATCCATTAACATGAACAGATTACAGGGGGAAAAAAATCACATGATTATCTCATTAAATACAGAAAAGGAAGTCATTGAAATTAACACACATTTCAAATTAAGCCTTTCCACAATGGGCTAAACAAAAGAGGCTTCCTGCAGGGCAAGGTGGCTCATGCCTGTAATTCCAGCACTATGGGAGGGTGAAGGAGAAGGATCGCCTGAGGCCAGAAGTCTGAGGCCAGCCTGGGCTACAAAACAAGATCTCCTATCTACACAAAAATAATTAGCCAGGTGTGGTGGTATGAGCCTGTAGTCCTAGCTACTCAGGAAGCTGAGGGAGTAGGATCGCTTGAGCCCAGGAATTCAAGACTGCAGTGAGCTATGATCATACCACTGTCTCCTTATATGACAGAGTAAGACCTGTCTCTAAAAAAAAAAACAAGAGAACTTCCTTAAACTAATAAAGATTATTCTAAATACCTATAGGAAATATCATACTTTATGCCTTAACTTTGGAAGCATCTCCCTGAAATCAAAAACAAGATAAACATTCCCACTATCATTACTTCTGTTTAACAGAGTAATAGTTGGAAGTGCTAGCTTATGATAAACTAATTAGGTCGAGCTCAGTGGCTCAACCTGTAATCCTAGCAATTTGGGAGGCCAAGGCGAGTGGATTGCCTGAGCACGCAGGTTCGAGACCAGCCCAGGCAACTTGGCGAGACCTCATCTCTACAATCAAAAATCAAAAATTAGCCAGGCATGGTAGCGAGCACCTGTAGTTCTGGCTACTTGTAGGGCTATGGGGGAAGGATCGCCAGAGTCCAGCAGGTCAGCGCTGGGGTGGCTGTGAGCGTGCCACTGCACTCCAGCCTGGACCACAGAACAAAAAAAGGGATAAACTAATTAAGGCTTGCAAAACTTCTCGATATTGATAATTAACACACAGAAACCAAGAGCTGGCTGGGCATGGTGGTTCATGCCTGTAATCCAAGCACCTTGGGAGGCTGAGGCAAGAGAACTGCCTGAGCCCAGGGGTTAGAGACCAGCCCAGGTGAGACCTCATCTCTACAATAAATTAAAAAAAAAAAAAATTAGTTGGGTGGTGGCTCACACCTGTAGTTCCAGCTACTTGCAAGGCTAAGGCGGAATTATCACCTGAGCCCAGCAGGTCAAGGCTGCATTGGTGAGTGTGCCACAGCACTCCAGCCTGGGTGACAAAGTGAGACTCTGACTCAACAAAAAAAAGAGAGAGATCTCTACTCAAAGAGAAAGAAGGAAAGAAATCAAGAGCTTTTCTATATACTTGTAATGACCAGTTAGGAAAAATGTAATACAAAAAAAGACATGCATATATCCTTTATGGGTAAATGGAGAAATAAAGCAGTGTATCTATGGGAAGACTCAGCATCATAAAGATGGTGATTTTCCACATGCTAACTGCAATTGTGATCAAATCTCAACAAGTCTTTTCATGAAACCTGTTAAGTATTAACTAGAAGACCACAGGGTCAAGAACTGAGGACATTTTTTGTTTTATTATAAAGATGTGGGGTACAATTCCGGGTAAGGTATGCAAACTTTGATTATGCAGGTACCCTTGTGGATGAGGTGTGCCCCTCCCTCCCCTAGCTAGTTCCCCTCAACTGCCAATCCCACCCTCCTCCCCTGACAATTTCCCACTACTGCCAATCACCCTCTCACAGTACTATAATTGTTCATTTTTTTATACAGTAGCTATTTTATTTTTCTTTCATATACTGATTATTTGTGATTCTGTCAGCAAAAATCATTACAAAAAGTTTGGCTTAGGAGAAGAATTCTGATTTTTTTTTCAAAAAGTTTTCATTTAGAAATGCATATAATTGGTTAAGCATATCACATTGTTAGAAGAAATTATATTTTTAAAAACTAGCACTGTTTCTCACCCCCCCACAACTTCAATCCCAATCTCCAAAGAAAACTATTATTCACTAATTTTAAAGAATTCTATCTACTTCTCGTCATTATAACTTCACATAGCTAAGTAACAGACTTTTTTTTAAATTGGGAGTTTCACTCTGTTGTCCAGGCTGGGTGCAGTACCACAATCATGGCTCACCACAGCCGCAACTCCAGGGCTCAAGCAATCCTCCCTCCTCAGCCTCCAGAGTGGCTGGGACTATAGGCACCCATTACCGCACCAGGCTCGTTTTTGGGATGCTCCATAAAGACAAAGTCTCCCTATGTTGCCCAGGCTGGTCTTGGAGCCCAGGAGTCCAAGACCAGCATGGGCTTCATAGCAAGACCTCGGCTCTACAAAAAATCAGAAGTCCCAGATACATGGGAGGCTGAGCCAGAAGGATCGCCTGAACCCAGGAACTGGAGGTTGAGGTGAGCCATAATTGTGCCACTGTACTCCAGTCTGGGCAACAGAGTGAGACTCCAACTCAAAAAAAGGAAAAAAAGGATGGGAAAAGAACACAAAGCGTGGGGACACTTGGTTACTTGGTTGTCTATGTTACTGGGGATATGGAAGGAAGGAAGTTCAATCCCCATCTCACACCATAATGCCACTAGCCCCCAAGGATTAAAAAAAAAAAAAAACTCGCATGGATTAAAAGCCTAGATATGAGAAGAAAAGCTTAAAAATTTTAGAAGAAAATAAAGAAAAACAACTCGTATCAGTGGAATAGGGATGGATTTGTTTTATTAAAAAAAAAAAAAAAAAACAACCCAAAAAGGCTGGCTTCGGGGGCTCAGCCTGTAATCCCAGCACTTTGGGAGGCCGAGGCAAGTGAATTGCCTGAGCCTGCAGGTTCGAGAACAGCCTGGGAAACATGGTGAGACCTCGTCTCTACAATAAATAACAAATTAGCCGAGCGTGGGAGCGCTCGCCTCTAGTTCCAGCTATTTGGAAGGCTGCGGCGGAAGGATCGTCAGAGCCCAGCCAGGTTGATGCTTGGGTGGCTGTCAGTGTGCCACTGCACTGCAGCCTGGCCAACAGACAGAATCTAACTCAAAAAAAAAAATATACCCAAACCATAAAGCAGAAGATCGAGATACTGGATTACATAAAGATTTAATGTTTGTATATGACACAAGAGCTCAGAAACAAAATTTTAAAAAATAATTCTCAGACTAGGTGAAGACAGGTACAATGCCTAAAACCAATAAAGGATCAATATTTAGAAAGTACAAAGAACTAAACATCAAAGAAGAAACAGCTAACACTGCAGTAAATAAATGGGCAGAGGGCAGAATAAGAAATTCACAAAAAGAAGAACCCTTATTATCCTTGCTCCTCTTTTTTTGGACTGACCTACCTATAATGGCTTGCCCTGTGTCCTGTGATGAACTGAGTTGATTAGTCAGTATGAGCTGTGACAACAAATAGCCCCCAAATCTGGGGATGTAATTTACAACAGAGGCTGATTTCTTGCAGGTGCTACATGCCCATCACAGATAAGAGGGTGGAAGAAGCTCTATTCTACACAATCACCCAAGGATCCAGGATGGTGAGACTCCACTAGTTTGCAGATACTCTGGAATTTGTCCTCGTGGCTATCCCATTTGCCCTTGACTGCTTGCCTAAGGAATTCTAGTCGCCTTCAGATCTGAATGCACATAGAGAGAAACCAAGCACATAGCGAGAAACCAAGCACATAGCCTAAACAACATAGCAAGACCCTGTTCTCTGCAAAAGAAAGAAAGAAAACTAGCTGGGCACCACCACACCTGTAGTTCCCAGCTACTGGGGAGGCTGAGGTAGGAGAATCGCTTGAGCCCAGGAGCTTGAGGCTGCAGTGTGCTGTGAATATGCCACTGCACTCTAGCCTGGGTGACAGAGTGAGACCCTGACTCAAAAAAAAAAAGGCGAAACAAAACCATCCTGACAAGTTTAATCATCTGTTTAACTCCTCGTGTACTGCAATCAGTCGGTCTAGAACTAAGGAGGAGAAAAAGACTGATTTCATCTAGAGAAGGTCTAGCCACCCCCTTCCCAACATTATGTTAAATCTCCATACTCACCTATATTTCTGAAATACTTCATAAATGAATTTTTTAAAAAGAGAAATACTAAGAACTATTAAGTTTCATACCTCCCAAATCATTAGAGCAAGAGAGAAAATGAAACTAAGAAAATGTGGCAAAGCCATCCAACAGCAAGAGGAAACGCCATGGCAACAGAAAACCGAGTAAGATGGTAGAATAAGTCCAAACATCAGTAATAAAAAAATGCGGTCAGGCGCGGTAGCTCATGCTTGTAATCCCAGCACTTTAGGAGGTCAAGGTAGGAGGATTGCTCGAGTCCAGGAGTTTGAGGCCACCCTGGGAAACACAGTGAGACCTCATCTCTACAAAAAAGATTAAAAAATCAGACAGGTATGGTGGTAGTGAATTCCCAACTACTCGGGAAGCTGAGGTAGAAGGATCACCTGAGCCCAGGAGTTAAAGATTGCAGTGAACTATGATTGGGCCACTGCCCTCCAGCCTGGGTAACAGAGTGATATAGGGGGTGTGTGTGTGTGTGTGTGTGTGTGTGTGTGTACACGCACACATGCACACCAATTTAAATTCACCCATTAAAAGATTTTCAAATTGCATTCACAAAATTCAAGCTATATATTACATGTTTAATAAAGACAACTAAACAAAGCCATACAGGAAAAATTTTAAGCGCAAGTATAGACAAAGGTATGCTCTACAGTTGTTAGGAAAAAGAAAACATAGAATAATGTTAACACCAGAGGAAACAATTCACAGCAAAAGAAAACAGGAAGCCAAGATGTTCCGTGATTAAAGTCATCATCTACCAGAAGACTATTGCCATCTTACATCGTATGACAACAGATTTTAAATCTATAAAGCAAAAGCTGGTGAAAACAGGACAAGTTAATAAAGCCATCATCACAGAAGACTAAAACACCTCAAATATAAAATAAAATGAGGAGTTAGAAGTATGATCTAAGCCGGGCTCGGTGGCTCAGCCTATAATCCCGCGCTTTGGGAGGCTGAGGTGAGTGGATTGCCTGAGCCCGCGGGTTCGAGACCCGCCTGGGCAATTTGGTGAGACCTCATCTCTACAATAAATGAAAAAATTAGCCAGGTATGGTAGCGGGCGCCTGTAGTTCCAGCTACTCGGAAGGCTGAGGCAGAAGGATCGCCGGAGCCCAGCAGGTAAGGCTGCGGTGGCCGGGAGCAGCCACTGCACTCCAGTCTGGGCGACAGAGTGAGACAGACTCCAACTCAAAAAAAAAAACAGAAGTATGATCTAGTAGAAACAGAGAACTGTTCTCAAGTGAGAACACATCAGCTTTTCAGAGAGGACATTCATCAACATCATGATGCTTTAGGTCACATGGAAATCACAACAAATTCTGAAAAGCAGAAACCATACACAGACCATGTTTGATGACCACAATACAATACATTAGAAAGTTACTGATGAAAAGACAATACAACAATGTCTATCAACATGGAAATGTTTAAAAACCATTTCTAAATCGTTTGCATCAAAGGGACATTGAAAGAATTCAACATAAGTGGCTTTAAAATGAACGTCAATAAGAATTCTTAAATACGTGGAATAGTGTTTTAAAAAAACCCAAAGAAAATGATCTGCCTAAAATCATCTCCTCCTGTCACACTGCTCACCAAAAAATTAATTCTACTTGGATTAAAAAGTGGAACACAGCTGGGCATGGTGGCTCATGCTGTAATCCCAGCACTTTGGGAAGCAGAGGCAAGAGGATTGCCTGAGCCAGGGGTTGAAGACCAGCTGGGGCAACTTGGCAAGACCTTGTCTCTATAACAAATAAAAAAATAAAAGTAGCCGGGCATGGTGGTGCATGCCTGTGTTTCCAGTTACTTGGAAGGCTGAAGCAGAAGGACCACCTATGCCCAGCAGGTCAAAGCTGCAGTGGCCATGAGCATGTCACTGCACTCCAGCCTGGATGACAGAGTGAGAATCCTACTCAAAAAAAAAGAAAAAAACCGGGCTTGGTGGCTCAGCCTGTAATCCCGCACCTTGGGAGGCTGAGGTGAGTGGATTACCTGAGCCCGCGGGTTCGAGACCCGCCTGGGCAACTTGGTGAGACCTCATCTCTACAATAAATCAAAAAATTAGCCGGGCGTGGTAGCGCGCGCCTGTAGTTCTAGCTACTTGGAAGGCTGAGGCGGAAGGATCGCCGGAGCCCAGCAGGTCGAGGCTGCGGTGGCTGAGAACGTGCCACAGCACTCCAGTCTGGGCGACAAGTGAGACTTCAACTCAAAAAAAAAAAAAAAGTGAACACAATAGTCCTGGCTCTCCACATTCCAGGGGAAGGTAGGGTTACATAACCTGGCTCCTTTGTGGTTAAGTGAGCAGGTGAGAAATGTGATTTCCAGGCCAGACCATTTCACTGATGGTACAAAACCCGGCAGCACTAACTTCTGCCTCGCAGCCTTCACAGTTATTGCAGCAGCACAAACATTTTACAAAATTGACAGTATTTACAAAAAATGAACATCACATATCTTATGACTTAGTAATTCCACTTCTAGGCATATATACAACAAAATTCATACACATCTTCAGCAAGAAAGTTATCAAAAATGTTTATAGAATCATTTATAATAGCCCCAAACTAAAAGCAACCCAAATGCTCAGAAACAGCAGAATAAAACACTGGGAGGCTAGGTGCGGTGGCTCACGCCGGTAATCCCAGCACTTTGGAAGGCAGAGGTGAGAGGTTTGCCTGAGCACAGGGGTTTGAGGCCAGCCTGGATAACGTGGCAAGACCTCGTCTCTACAAATAATCAAAAAAGTTAGCTGGGCATGGTGGTGCACACCATACCTTGAGATGGAAGGAATGCCTGAGCCCAGCAGGTTGAGGCTGCATTAGCTGTGATCGTGTTATTGCACTCCAGCCTGGCCAATGGAGTGAGACTCTGACTGACTCGATCCCTCTCTCCCTCTCTCTCTCTCTCACACACACACACACACACACACACACACACACACACACACACACACAGCACATTTTTACCATAGACTATGAATCAGTGATGGGAGTGAAGGAGCTCTGCCCACATACATCCTGGATGAGCCTCACGAAACATGCGTAGCGAGAGGCTAGAGAAAAAGGCATAGCGACAGTGGGATTCCACCTACAGAGACTTCAAAACCAGACAAAACAACTCCAGGGAATACAAATCCGGGTAGTGTTTAACCTCAGGAGGACGTAGTGACCAGGAAATGGCACAAAGGGTGATAAGTAGCACAGGGTGAGATTCTGTTTCTGAATCCACGTGCTAGTTATGGACCCAATATATTACAGATGTGGGGATACGTACTATAAAATAAATATGACTTTAGTATGTTATTCTCAATAAAAAGCCATATATGCAGTAGCTGTGTTCCACCAGTGTGGGCTGCAAGGGTGATAGGTCTAACCTAAGCAGTGACAGACATCTATTATGAACAAAACATAAACTGTTGCTTGTTGCATTCCACTAAGATTTTGGAGTTGTCATCGCAACATTACCTGATACATAATTTAAGACTTAGACACAGCTGGGCTCGGTGGCTCAGCCTGTAATCCCATGCCTTTGGGAGGCTGAGGTGAGTGGACTGCCTGAGCCCATGGGTTCGAGACTCACCTGGGCAACTTGGTGAGATCTCATCTCTACAATAAATTAAAATAAGCCGGGCATGGTAGTGCGCGCCTGTAGTTCCAGCTACTGGGAAGGCTGAGGCAGAAGGATCGCCGGAG
>NW_007246047.1:185849-188162 GCF_000164805.1 Carlito syrichta
CAGGCTCAGGCAATCCACTCACCTCAGCCTTCCAAAGGCGCGGGATTACAGGCTGAGCCACTGAGCCCGGCTCCGGCTTATTTCTTAAAGGAAACTGGAAGAATACTCCTACCAAAGAGTTACAGTGATTACCATGGAGATGAAACTGAGATGGGAGGACTTTTACTTAATGGGTGTTACTTGGGTTTTAAGAACATCTTGAGGCAACCCCTTTGGGTCCCCTCCCACCGTGGGAGCTTTTCTGTCCTCTCAATAAATTCTGCTTTCAAAAACAAAAAAACAAAAAAGAACATCTTGGTGATAGTTCACAACTGGAAATGTATTCCTCTGGGGAGTGAGGGAGGGATGAGGAGAAAGCGGTTCACCTTTCACAGTTTCACAGTTTCGTCCCCCTCAGCCTGTTGCCCTCTGCGCTCCTGTTCCTGTTCATTACCGTGAAACAACAGCTATTTCCGGCCAGAACAAGATCTACCCTCCCCGTGCCTGCATGAAGTTAAATACAGTCTCAGCAGACAGCACTCTGAAATGGAAAGTCGCACTAATGACTCCAGCCATCTGCCTTCCATCACCCGCCCTTATCTTACTTAACCCTCCTCCAGCCCTGGGCTGGAGACACAAGGCGGTTTGGCTCCCAGGGCCTGAGGAAGGGAGCAACTGAGGGACGCTGTGCCCTGTCCTCTCTTCACTCTTTTCTCCTTTAAAACAAGCGGCCCTGGGGGGCGGGTGGGAAAAAAAACAAGCGGCCCTGGGGGGCAGGTGGGAAAAAAAACAAGCGGGAAACAATCTCCCAGCCCTGTCTCACATGCTGTCAACATGACAGGAAAGCCAAGTTAGAGTTCAAGACCCTAGTTCCATCTGTCACTGAATGTTGTAGGATTCTGTTGATTAGTCTCACCTGAGCCTTCTAGCGGCTTTATTGATTAAACTGATCAGGAGGCAGAGTAGACTCTCCAGATGAATTCTTCTCACTGGCTTTATATAAGGGGCTTGGGTTACTATTCATGGACTTTATTCATTTTTTTGATTCACAGTGTCACTCTGTCGCCCAGGCTGGAGTGCAAATGGCACACTCATGGCCATCGTGGCCCGGACCTGTTGGGCTCAGGAGATCCTTCTGCCTCATCCTTCCAAGTAGTTGGAACTACAGGAATGTGCCACCACGCCCAGTTAATTTTTTTGACTTATTGCAGAGACGAGGTCTCGCTGTGTTACTCAGATTGGTCTCCAACTGCTCAGCTCAGGCAATCCTCTCACCTCTGCCTTCCAAATTACTGAGATTACAGGCTCAAGCCACCGCACCTGTCTTACTCATGTACTTTAAACTGCAGAGACAAGGATAAATACATATGACTGGTTTAAACTACAGTGTGAGGGGATAGCCGAGTCGATCTGAGGGCACATGCTCTACACAGAAACATTCCAGAGATGGACAGCCATTATCAAAGCAAGGAGTCACATTCCAGAGGCGGTATGGTATAGCTTTTCTGTTATCCATACATACCTCTGGAGAATTTTTTTCCTTTTGAGACAAAGTCTCACTGTCACGCAAGCTTAAGTGCAGTGGGGCTCAATCTTGGGCCCCTGCAGCCTTGACCTCCTGGATTCAAGGGATACTCCTGTTTTCAGCCTCTCGGGTGCCACCATGCCCGGCTAGTTTTTTTTGTTTGCTTGTTTTTTGTAAAGATGAGGTCTCACTGTGTAGCCGAGGTTAGTCTCGAAACCCCTGGACTCAAGTGATCCTCCCACCTCAGACTACCAAAGTACTGGAATTTACAGGCATGAGCTACCATGTCCAGCCAAGAATTTATAATTCAAATACTGATCACCTATATATATATTTTTTAATTTATTTTTTTTAAAAGAGAAGGACTCAGCCAGGCTTGGTGGCTCAGCCTGTAATCCCGCACCTTTGGGAGGCTGAGGTGAGCGGATTTGCCTGAGTCCGCGGGTTTGAGACCCGCCTGGGCAACTTGGTGAGACCTCATCTCTAACAATAAATCAAAAAATTAGCCAGGCGAGGTAGCGCGCACGTGTAATTCCAGCTACTTGGAAGCCTCGCGCACGTGTAATTCCAGCTACTTGGAAGCCTGAGGCAGAAGGATGGCTGGAGCCCAGCAGGTCGAGGCTGCAGTGGCCGGGAGTGGCCACTGCACTCCAGTCTGGGCGATGGAGTGAGAGTGAGACTCCAACTAAGAAAAAAAAAAATTAGCCGGGTGTGGTAGCACGTGCCTGTAGTTCCAGCTACTTGGAAGTCTGAGGCGGAAGGATGGCCGGAGCCCAGCAGGTCGAGGCTGCAGTGGCCAGAAGTGGCCA
>NW_007246047.1:188182-195683 GCF_000164805.1 Carlito syrichta
GCCACTGCACTCCAGTCTGGGTGACAGAGTGAGACTCCAACTCAAAAAAAAAAAGAAGGACTCACTTTGTCACCCAGGTTGCAATATGATCTTAGCTCACTGCAGCCTCAAATGCCTGCAAAAATATT
The DNA here is from genome assembly GCF_000164805.1 of Carlito syrichta. Classification (NCBI taxonomy): domain Eukaryota; kingdom Metazoa; phylum Chordata; class Mammalia; order Primates; family Tarsiidae; genus Carlito; species Carlito syrichta. The sequence continues at coordinate 188,311 of NW_007246047.1, forward strand.
TTACTGGTAAAAATTAGGGACTTGTAAATCAGAATGGTTGTCAGAAAGGGGTTCATTGGTGAAATGAGTGACTGTGCATATTTGTAGATTGTCTAAAATACTGGGATTACAGGCGGTTCAGCCTGTAATCCTAGCACTTTGGGAAGCAGAGGCAAGAGGATTGCCTGAGCCCATGGGTTCGAGGCCATCCTGGGCAACTTGATGAAACCTCATCTCTACAATAAATCAGAAAGATTAGCTGGGCCTGGTAGCTCATGCCTGTAGTTCCAGCTATTTGGAAGGTTGAGGCAGAAAGATCGCCTGAGTTCAGCAGGTCGAGGCTGTGGTGGCTATGAGTATGCCACTGCATTCCAGCCTGGGAGGCAGAGTGAGACTCTGACTCAAAATATATATATATATATATATATATATATATATATATGTGTGTGTTTTAGACACTCCCCCTCCTTGGAGAAACAGATGATAAGAATCTAAGGAGAGTCACATTGAGGATCAGTGTTTGAAAATTAAGTCTGGATGCCTACACTGGCCTCCCATCCAGCTGGTTGTGAGGATTTCTAGTTAACTGGTACTAACTATAAGCATAACAGAATTCTTTACCTGAAATACTGTCAAGTCTGCTTCAAGTAAACCTTCCATAAAAAGAGAGGTCAGAGCAGGATACAGTGGCTCACGCCTGTAATCCCAGCACTTTGGGAAACGGAGGCGAGAGGACTGCCTGAGCTCAGGGGTTCGAGACCAGCCTGAGCAATATGGTAAGAACTCATGTCTACAATAAATCAAAAAAATTAGCCAGGAGTGGTGGTGCATGCCTGTGGTTCCAGTTATTTGGAAGTCTGAGGTGGAAAGATTGCCTGAGTTTAGTAGGTCGAGTCTGCCGTGGCTGTAAGCGTGCAACTGCACTCCAGCCTGGGTGACACAGTGAGACTCTGACTTAAAAAAAAAAGAGGACAGAGTACCTAAAAGTGCAGGAGCTAAGCATACAGGACAGGCTGTATCATCTATTTTGTGCCTGCTTACTGATAAATATGTAATTTCATAAATGACTGTCGTGGGAATGAATTTTTCATCTGAGTCTGGCTTTCATTATAACCTGGTAGCAACTGAGCATAGTGGCTCACACCTGTAATCCCAGCACTTTGGGAGGCCAGAGTGGGAGGATCACTTGAGACCAGGAGTTCGAGGCCATCCTGGGTAACAAGGCGAGACCTCCATCTTGACAAAAGAAAAAAGAAAATAAAATGTAAATAATCTGGCAAGTTGTAGGGGAATAGTTAAACCTCATCTACCTCAAGTTCTTTTGGTGGTTCTTGTTACCTATCAACAAGTCCTAAGAGACGTGCATGACCAAACTGGCTCAGGTCAGTTTCCAGCAGTGTGATATAAACAATTTGATTAGATATGGTATGGCTAACATGTCCTAAAACACTTGGATCATAGTCATGGAAGTCAGACTTGACCCAGAGAGAGAAGTCACAGAGAAATAGAGCAGTCACCTCAGCAGACAAGTATTCTTCTAGGATCATAAGCCAAGAACTTTGATAGATTAACTTCTAATTTTTCTAAATAAGCATTTCAAAGGAGGAAAAAAGATAAGTAAATGTCTGTCTCATTTCAAACTTCCTGAAGGTGAATAAAACACTTCCTTTAATGAGTATTTTGAATATATAATTGCTTTTCTCTAAAGCAAATTCTTAGTCATAATACTTTATCTTGGATCATATCTCAAGGCTTTCTAACAATATTCAGGACATGTCACAATTCTGGGTCACTAATCATATTAATAAGTAATTATTTCTTTATAAAAATTCTCAGAGAAGTTTAAAAGGCATCATCATGTCAGTTTGGCATTTTTTTTTTTTTAAATAGTGCAGATTTGATTAAGTGTAACATATTAAATTTTCTAAAATGTGTCCCAGGTCGAAAGATCTGAAGACATTTCACAGAAGTAGAACATAGGACTTGCCTATAAGCTCATGAAAAAAAAGCATTCAACAACAGGGAAACGCAAATTAAAACCACAATGAGCCCTGGGGGTGGTGGTTCACGCCTATAATGCCAACACTTTGGGAGGCTGAGGTGAGAGGATTGCCTGAGCTCATGGGTAACTTGGCGAGACCTCTGGGCATGGTGGCGCTTGCCTGTAGTTCCAGCTACTTGGAAGGCTGAGGTGGAAGGATTGCCAGAGCCCAGCAGGTTGAGGCTGTGGTGGCCGTGAGCGTGCCACTGCACTCCCCTGGGCAACAGAAAAAACAAAAAGCCACAATGAAACACTACTTCCCACCCACTAGAATGGCTAAAATTAGAATGACAACACCAGTTGCTGGAGAAAACGTAGAGCAATTAGAACTCATACATTGCTAATGGGAATTTGAAATCATATTAAGACCCTGGAAAAGTGTAATCGTTTCTTTCTTTTTTTTTTTGAGTTGGAGTCTCACTCTGTTGCCCAGACTGGAGTGCAGTGGCCACTCCCAGCCACCGCAGCCTGGACCTGCTGGGCTCCGGCGATCCTTCCGCCTCAGCCTTCCAAGTAACCGGAATTACAGGCATGCGCCACCACGCCCAGCTGATTTCTTGATTTATTGTAGAGGATGAGATCTCACTGTCCAGGCGGGTCTCGAACCCACGGGCTCAGGCAATCCACTCACCTCAGCCTCCCAAAGGCGCGGGATTACAGGCTGAGCCACCGAGCCCGGCAATAATTTCTTACAAAGTTACATATCCTTCCCTATGACCCAGACATTCTACTCCTAAATATATACCCAAGAGAAATTAAAATGCTAGGCCAGGCATGATGGCTCCCCTGTAACTCCAGCACTTTGGGAGGCCGAGGAGGAAGGATTGCTTGATCTTAGGAGTTCAAGACCAGCCTGGGCGTGATAGTGAGCCCTTGTCTCTAAAAAAGAAAAAAAAACTTGAAAAAAGGTGCCAGGTGTGGTGACTAGTCACCTGTAGTCCCAGCTAGTCGGGAAAGGCTGAGGTGGGGTGGATCTCTTGAGCCCAAGAGGCCAAGGCTGTGGTGAGACGCCATCATGCCACTGTGCTCCAGCCTGGACGACAGAGTAAAACCCCAACTGAAAAACAAAGCAAATGACTTGTATATGAATATTTGTAATAGCTTATCATAGCCCAAAATGGGAAGCAACCTAGATGCCCATCAATAAGAGAACAGACTGTAGTATATCCATACAAGTATACTCTTTTTTTTTTTTTTTTTTTTTTTTGAGTTGGAGTCTCACTCTGTCACCCGGACTGGAGTGCAGTGGCCGCTCCCGGCCACCGCAGCCTCGATCTGCTGGGCTCCAGCGATCCCTCCGCCTCAGCCTTCCAAGTAGCTGGAATTACAGGCATGCGCTACCATGCCTGGTTGATTTTTTAATTTATTGTAGAGATGAGGTCTCGCTGCCCAGGCGGGTCTCGAAACCGCGGGCTCAGGCAATCCATTCACCTCAGCCTCCCAAAAGCGCGGGATTACAGGCTGAGCCACCGAGCCCGGCTTATACTCTTACTACATATAAATGTAGTATATTCATTGCTGACACTACTCAGTAATAACAAATAAAAGCGCTGATACACAAAGCAACATAAATGCGTCTCTGAAACAATTAGCTGAGCAAAAGAAGACAAGACATGAGAGAGTTCATGCTTTTGGGTTCCATGTGCATAAAGTTCAAGAGCAGGTGAAAAACTCATCTATAGCGATGGAAATCACAGAGTAGAGCTTGGGGATGGGGCTGACTGGAAAGGGACCCAGAGGCAACTTCAGCACAGTGCTTTTACTGGTGCACGTCCACTTGCTAAAATTCAGACTACACATAAATCCATGCATTTTACTGTGTAAAAATTATACTCGAATTTTTAAAAACGAGTTGGGGGAGGGAAGGTATCCAAAATACTCTTGACAGTTGCAGATCTGTGAGAAAACTGCAGAATTAATAATCTGTAGAGAATATAACTGAGAATTATCTTGACCTAATTTAAGTATCTATTATAGACCATGAGTAGTAAATTACATTCTAACAAATCAAAAAACCAGCCAGGCATGGTGGCTCACACCTATAATCCCAGCACTTTGGGAGGCCGAGGTGAGAGAATTGTCTGAGCCCATGGGTTCAAGACCAGCCTGGGCAATTTTGCGAGACCTCATCTATACAATAAATCAAAAAATTAGCCAGGCATGGTGGCGCATATCTGTAGTTCCAGCTCCCCAGAAGGCTGAGGCAGAAGGATCGCCTGAGTCCAGCAGGTTGAGGTTGTGGTGGCTGTGAGCATGCTACTGCACTCCAGCTTGGGTGACAGAGGGAGACTTCGACTCCAACAAAAAAAAAAAAAAAAAAATTGAGGGAAACTGCCAGGGAAGGGAGAGGCACACCTCATCAACAAGGGTACCTCCATAATGAACATTTGTATACCTAACCCTGAATTGTATCCCACATCTTAAAAAAAAAAAGAAAAGACATAGGCCAAGCACGGTGGCTTATACCTATGATCCCTTATGCCCTGAGAGGCTGAGGCGAGAGGACTGTCTGAGCCCAGGAGCTCAAGACCAGCCTGGGCAGCTTGGTGAGACCTCGTCTCGATAATAAATTTTAAAAATTACCTGGGCGTGTTGACCCGTACCTGTGGTTCCAGCTACTTGGAAGGCTGAGGCAGGTAGGATTGCCTGAGCAGAAGGTGGCCGTGATCATGCCACTGTACTCCAGTCTGGATGACAGAGTGAGACTCCGACTCAAAAAAAAAAAAAGATTCTTAAAATAATTAATATGTGTATTCTTCTTCAGTCTGCAAAAGACTATTTACTCAAAAAATTTAAAAAAGCAGCTCCTGGGGTCCTAAAATCTTCACAAAGGAAAATTCATGGAAATAGACCTAAGTTATCTTTTTGTTTTTATTTTTTGAGTTGGAGTCTCACTCTGTCGCCCAGACTGGAGTGCAGTGGCCGCTCCCGGCCACCGCAGCCTCGACCTGCTGGGCTCCGGCAATCCTTCTGCCTCAGCCTTCCCAGTAGCCGGAATTATAGGCACGTGCTACCACGCCCGTCTGATTTTTTGATTTATGGTAGAGATGAGGTCTCGCTGCCCCGGCGGGTCTCGAACCCACGGGCTCAGGCAGTCCACTCACCTCAGCCTCCCAAAGGCGTGGGATGACAGGCTGAGCCACGGAGCCCAGCTCTAAGTTATCTTTTAATGGAAAGATGACCTGCCATCCCTTATGTTCTGTCAACCCTATTAATTTTATTTTGAGTTGGGGTCTCACTCCGTCGCTCAGGCTGGAGTACAGTGGCCTGATCACGGCTCACCACAGCCTCAACCTCCGGGGCTCAGGTGATCCTCCTGCCTCAGCCTCCGAGTAGCTGGGACTGCAGGCACACCACCATGCCTGGCTAATTTTTTGTAAAGACGAGGTCTCGCTATGTTGGCCAGGTGTGAGCCCTGGTGCCCTGGCCTGGAATTCTTCTTTGAAGAGCTACTTATGTGTATTTAGGTAAAGCAAAGAAGCAATCAAGTTAATATCTTAGGAACCAAATTTTTCAGCACAAGTAAAAAAATACTGTACCTGACCAAATATTTTTCTTTTTCTTTTTTTAAAAATAGAGATGGGATCTTGCTGTGTTGCCCAGGCTGGTCTCAAACTCCTGGCCTCAAAGAATCTTTCCGCCTCAGCCTCCCAAAGTGTTGGGATTACAGGCGTGAGCCACCACACTCACAACCCCGCTATTTTTTTTTAAAGTAAACTGGATTAAGAGTAAAGAGAGAGTAGTGCTGTTATTAATACCATGCCAGATGGCTCCGACTGAGACTTCTTTCTTTTTGGGGGAGAGGGCATCTTTTAAGCAATGTAAATATGAGAATAAGCTGGAGCTCTCTTTGTATCTTTCTCTTTTCCTTAAAAAAAAAGCGATCACTAATGTTCCAGCTCTCTTGCACCACCCAGAACACCACTGTCCGTAAGAACTTTCTGCAGTGATGGGACTGTCTGTACCTCCTCTGTCTGGTACAGTAGCCACTGCTACATGTGGTTAGTGGTTACTACAATACAAAGCAGACCGGAAGTAAGACCATCTGTTTCTCATCCGTAGCCCCTGATAAGCAGAGTACTGAGAATAAAGGCCTCACCGCCAGCAAGGCACAGAGGCAAGCAGCCATGGCCTCCCTCTGCCTCGAGGGCCTCTGCTGCCAAGGGTTTTGATCCCAGCACCTCTGGTCAGAGACACTCAGAGACGAGCCCAGGACGGGTACACAGTCAACTCCTGCTTCATAAACAAATGAAGAAATACATGGAGGAAGGCAGACAAGGCTCCAAGAAAAGGAGACTCCCCAGTCTTGAGTACAGCCTTGTTCAGGCACTTCACGCTGTCACCCATTTATTGTTGACTGCAGTCGTAGGACAGAGGCATTATCACCCCATTTTACAAACAGGAGAGGTGGCCTGAGAGGAAGAATAAGGAATAAGGACCTTACACAGGCCCACGCAGCTTGTGAGCACAGGCTAAAACAAAGCTTTGAGCACATACAGCCAATGTATCCCAAATCAATACCTTTCTAGGAGCACACCTACCAGCAACTGCCTTACAGCATTAAAAGAAAAAAAAAGAAAAAAAGGAGGCTCAGCCCCATTTCTCATTCTTATATCACAGCATGACTTCAAGGAAAGCTTGTGAAACATAATTAAGTGGTTCAGGTAAGCGACTTCCAAATGACATACTTGATATGACATGGCTTTCAAGATTTTTTTTTGTCCCTAAAAAAAGAAAGGCCACAAAAACAGTAAAACCTCCATCACAGAAAGGCCCGACTCCCCTCAAAGCTTTGCTCCTTGTGGGGGCGGAGACGCCCCAGAAGAAATGCTCTGGGAGGCTGGGCAGGGAGCAGGAAGCAGCACGATTGTGTGGCAACGCGCGAGAGAGTGGGCTGTTGGCGGGAAGCCTATTAGCCCACTGGGGTGCTAAGCGAAGAGCCGGCTACCGTCCTTACAGGTCGTCCTGTAACACCAGATTCTGGCAGCTGTGACATCCGGCTGGCAGCTGTGACAACCAGCCCTTGGCGGAGGCCTTGGCTGCCCGAGAGGATGCAGGAAGCCAACCGGCTTCAGGGACATTTGCTTACACTCTGATTTTGAGGGCAAAGGCTCTTGCTAATTTTCCCAACTGCCATAAAAACTGTCTTGCTCAGAATGGGAAATGTACTTAAATTGGGAGGTTTTAGAGTACTGCTTTTTCATATGCAAAGGGCAGTTTTAGGAGTGATTAAAAATCTGGGAACCGGCCGGGCTTGGTGGGTCAGCCTGTCATCCCAGAGCTTTGGGAGGCCGAGGCGAGTGGACTGCCTGAGCCCGCGGGTTCGAGACCAGCCCGGGCAACTTGGCGAGAC
>NW_007246047.1:196093-221835 GCF_000164805.1 Carlito syrichta
GTCTCGCTGCCCAGGCGGGTCTCGAACCCGCGGGCTCAGGCAATCCACTCACCTCAGCCTCCCAACCCAAGGCACGGGATTACGGGCTGAGCCACCGAGCCTGGCTATGGCGTAGCTTTAAATTTTATGGTATTATTTAGAAAGTTATCATAGGAAACCAATGGCTGAAAGCAAGAGTTAAGTCTTTCTGTAGACAGAAATTATAAAGTACTAAAAATTCTGATTAAAATTGTCCCCAGGAAGTATTTTTCATTTTTTTAAATTGGATGAATATGTTTACACTTAATCACACATCCTGTGTTTTCCTAAACAACGCTAATTTCAAATATTCTGTTCCATTCCTAAAAGTAACCCTTAAATTTGTTAGGCTTACTTCGAAGACGTTCTCTGAAATCTGGGCTCCTGATGGCCAGGAACCTAACCTAACATAACCCAGGAGATGATACCTACACAAAATACTGAGATTAGTCTGCAAACAGAAATCGATGTGAAACTGAGTTTTTAAAAACCATACGTTTTAAAATCGTGGTCAAGAACACACAGCATAACACCAATTAAGTGTGCAGTACAGCAGCGTGAACTGCATGTGCGCTGCTGTGCAAGAGTGCTTCCGTTTTTCATCTTGGTAAACTGAAACACTGTATCCACGGAACAAGAACTCCCCTCCGCCCTATTCCTGTGCTCAGAAGGCAGCCCCCACCCTGCATTCTGGCTGAGAACCCGACCCCTTCAGATGCCTCATAAACGCAGCGCCAGGTGATATGTCTTTTTGCGACTGGCTCATTTCACCTAGCATCATGTGCTTCCGGTTCGCTCAAGGTGTGGCCTCTGACAGGAATCCCACCTTCTTTAAAGCTGAATTATATTCCATTGTATGAACATACCACACGTTCCTTGTACATCCATCTGCGATGAACACGTAGGTTGCTTGCACCTCTTGACTGTGGTGGAAAATGCTGCCATGAAGTCTGAAAATATTTCTGCAAGATCCTGTTTTCAATTCTTTTGGATATATATACCCAGAAGTGGGATTGCTGGCTCATATGGTAGTTCTATTTTTAATTTTTTGAGGAACCTCCACACTGTTTTCCAAAATAGCCGCGCTAATTTACACGCCCACCAAGGGTGTACAAGGGCTCCGATTTCTCCCCATCACGCCAACACTCATTTCCAGTTTCTGCGTCACAGCGGCCACCTTAACAGGTGTGACTTTGACTCGCACGTCTCTCATGATCAGTGATGTGGAGCAGCTTTCAAAAAATTTTGCTGCTATTTTTGAGACGGGGGCCTTACTTTGTTGTCCAGGCTAGCTTCAAACTCCTGGGCTCAAGTGACCCTCCTGCCTCAGCCTCATGAGTAGCTGGGACTGCAGGTGCATGCCACCACACCAGGCTGGCGAGCATCTTTCCATATGCTTGCTGGTGATTCGCTTACCTTCTTCAGAAAACCACCTATTCAGTCAAGCCCTCTGCCTATCTTTCTGTGCATGTGTGTGTCGGGGTCTCACTTTGTCACTCAGACTGGAGTACAGTAGCACAATCGTGACCACTGCCCCTCACTGCACCTCAGACTCCTGGGCTCAAGAGATCTTGCCGCCTCTGCCTCCCAAGTAGCTGGGAGTGAAGGCACATGCCACCACACCCAGCTCATTTTTAAAAATATTTTTGTAAGCTGGGCTCGGTGGCTCAGCCTGTAATCCCGCGCCTTGGAAGGCTGAGGTGAGTGGATTGCCTGAGCCCGTGAGTTCGAGACCCGCCTGGGCAACTTGGTGAGACTCCCATCTCTACAATAAACCAAAAATGAGCCGGGTGTGGTAGTGCGCGCCTATAGTTCCGGCTACTCGGAAGGCTGAGGCGGAAGGATCGCCGGAGCCCAGCAGGTCGAGGCTGCGGTGGCCGGGAGCGGCCACTGCACTCCAGTCTGGGCGACAGAGTGAGACTCCAACTCAAAAAAAAAAAACTGTTTTTGTAAAGGTAAGGTCTATGTTGCCCATGCTGGTCTTGAACTCCCGGGCTCAAGCAATCCTCCCACCTTAGCCTCCCAAAGGGCTGGGGTTATAGGTCCCAGCCACTGGCCAGGTCCTTTCACCTATTTTTAAATTCCACTAGTTGGTTTTCGTTGTTGAGTTGCAGGAGTCCTTTATATATTCTGTATACTGACCCCTCATATTGTCCACTTATCAGATGTATGGTTTGCACCCCATTCTGGGTTGTTTTTTCAAGCTATTATTTCCTTTGCTGAGCAGAAGTTGTAGAGTCTGATGTAGGACCATTTGTCTACTTTTCCTTTGGTTGCCTGTGTTTTTGGTGTCAAATCCAAGAAATTATTCCCAAATCTAATGTAATGATACACTAGCCTACACCTTCTTCTAAGAGTTTTCTAGTTTCAGATCTTATGTTTAGGTCTTTAAGACATTTTTCAGCCAGGGTGCGGTGACTCACCCAGCTACTTGAGAGACTGAGGCAGGAGGATCCCTTGAGCCTAGGAGTTCAATACCAGCCTGGGCAACATAACAAGACTCCATCTCTTTAAAAAATTGTTTTAATTAGCTGGACATGGTGACACACCCCTGCAGCCCTAGCTACTTGGGAGGCTGAGGCAGGCGATCACTTGAGCCCAGGAGTTTCAGGCTGCAGTGAAATACAATCAAACCACTGCACTCCAGGCTGGGTGACAGAACAAGACCATGTCTCTTAAAAAAAAAAATTTTTTTTTTGGCTGGACATGACGACTCACATCTGTCATCCCAGCACTTTGGAAGGCAGAGGCGAGAGTATTTCCTGAGCCCAGGGGTTCGAGATCAGTCTGGGCTACCTGGCAAGACCTCATCTCTATAATAAATCAAAAAATCAGCTGGGCAGGGTGGCACACACCTGCAGTTACAGCTACTTGGAAGGCTAAAGCGGAAGGATTGCCTGAGCCCAGCAAGTCGAGGCCACGGTGTCCATGAGTGTGCCACTGCACTCCAGTCTAGGTGACAGCGTGAGACTCCAACTTAAACAAAAAACAACAGAAAAAAGATATTTTGTGTTAATTTTTGTATAGAGGATATGGTAAGAGTTCAACTTCATTTTTTTACAGGTAGATATCCAGTTTTCTCAACATCACTCGTTAAAGAGACTATTCTTTCCCCAATGTGTAGACTTGGCATCTTTTTTAAAAGATCGTTTAAACCATATATTTAAGGGTTTATTTCTGGGCTCTCTATTCTGTTCCATCCATCTGTAAATCTGTCCTTATGTCAGTACCATACCGTTCTGGTTACTGTGGCTTTGTAATTATGTTTTTAAAAAAATCAGGAAATAAGGCCTCCAGCTTTATTTTTCCTTTCTCAAGATTGTTTCGGCTGTCCTCTGAGATTTCATATGAATTTTAGAATTTATTTTTCTATTTCTGCAAAAAAGTCATTAAAATTTTGATAGAGGTAGCATTCAATCTGAGATCACTTTGGGTATTATGTAACACTTTAACATTTTAACAATATTAAGTTTTACAATTCATGAGCACAGAATATTTGTCCATTTATTTGTGTCTTTAATTTCCTTCAGCAATGTAAAAAACCTTAATTTTTCAAAAAGCTATTCTGCTTCTCAAGAAAATTCCTATTCACTTATTAAACAAATAAATCTATTCACTGAAATATGATCACCATTAGTTGTGCTAACTTATTCTATATATTTCAGAAACAGGTAGCTAAAAAATAATTTAATAGCTGGGCACAGTGGCTCACTTTGGAAGGTGGAGGCAAGAGGACTGCCTGAGTCCACGGGTTTGAGACTAGCCTGGGCAACTTGGAGAGACCTCGTCTCTACAATAAATCAAAAAATTAGCCGGGTGTGGTAGTGCACACCTGTGGTTCCAGCTACTTGGAAGGCTGAGCTGGAAAGATCACCTGAGCCCAGCAGGTCAAGGCTGTGGTGGCCATGAGTGTGACACTGCACTCCAACCTGGCTGACAGTGAGATTCCGACTCAAAAAAACAAAGAGTCTCTGTTACTAAAACCAAGTGCTGCTAGCACCTGCAACCACACAGAGTAGAAGAGCTCTCCTCGAATAGACACAGACACATTCAGGAATGCAACACATGAGAAAGATGATAAATGAAACCAGATGTCACACAAATAAAGGGTATTAGGCAGCCATCTGAAAAAAAAAAAATCAAAATGGCCCTATAACCTCACAGCAAAGTAAATTGAAATGCAGAAAATATTTAAATGTAAGAAAATGGAAACGTAAAATCTGAAAGAAACAGGATTTCTATTGGCAGCCAACATGGAGCTACAGGAACCAAATTTACTAATCCTCCTGAAAAGGCAACAATTTTTTTCCCTTTTTTTTTTTTTGAGTCAGGGTCTGACTCTGTCACCCAGGCTGGCTGGAGTGGCACGATCACAGCTTACTATAACCTAGACCTCCTAGGCTCATGTGATTCTCCAGACGCCCAAGTAGCTGGGATGACAGGCAAGCACCAACAAGTCCAATTTTTTGGGGGGTGCCGGGGGGCAGAGACAAGGTAGCCCAGGCTGGTCTTGAACTCCTGGGCTCAAACAATTCTCCTGCTTCGGCCTCCCATAGTGCTAGGATTACAGGTATGAGCCACTGCGTCCAGTCAAAAACAACAATTTTTAAAAAAACAGGCAAAATACATTCCATGTCTTTCAAGACTCTGGATTTCAAGCAATGGAGGACATAAGCAATCCCTGAGACACAGAAACACAAAGGTGAGCTCTGCATTTACTGCTGTTGCAGATAGGGTAAACTGAGGCAGAACCTGGCAGACTCCAAGTTGAGGAGATAAGCTGAAACCAAAGCACCAAGAGCTCGTAAGACAGTACAAAGAGAAGAAAAGCTACACAGAGAGAACCCCAAGTTTTTTAAAGGCTCCCAAGTATGTACTTAGCAGAACACAGATGCACCTTCAAGGAAACTACTAAAGACCCAAGAAAGAACCGGGCTCGGTGGCTCAGCCTGTAATCCCGCGCCTTTAGGAGCCCGCGGGTTCAAGACCCACCTGGGCAGCGAGACCTCATGTTTACAATAAATCAAAAAATCAGCCGGGCGTGGTAGCGCGCGCCTGTAATTCCGGCTACTGGGAAGGCTGAGGCGGAAGGATCGCCGGAGCCCAGCAGGTCAAGGATGCGGTGGGCGGGAGCGGCCACTGCACTCCAGTCTGGGCGACAGAGTGAGACTCCAACTCAAAAAAAAAAAAAGACCCAGGAAACAACCATCCAAAATGACAGAGCCCATGACGTCCAGTACACAGGCTAGGAAGAATGCCTGTTCTCAGAGCCATTCTATAAATACTCCTAAGTCACAGTACTGGATAGCGTATTCAGAAAGAGAATAATAGTTAGCCCTGGACTAAGTTCTGATCCAGGTCCACAAGTTATAAAAGTAAGACCTGAATGTACCAGACTGCTTCCAAGTAATTTAACTACATCCCTACACAAAGCCCAAGATTCATAAAAATATGAAAATATGTAGCATCCACCAAAAGTCAGCATCCAGTCAAAGAATGCCCAGGGAAACAAAGCGGCACAAAGGATGACCCATAAGGAAGAGAAGAATCAATCAAAACAGACTTGGCATCGTTACACCAGCTTTTGTTGTTGTTGTTGTTGTTTTGGGTTGGAGTCTCACTCTTGTCGCCCAGGCTGGAGTGCAGTGGTACACTCACGGACACTGCAGCCTCGACCTGCTGGGCTCAGGCGAACGTGTGGCCTCAGCCTTCCAAGTAGCTGGAACTACAGGACTACAGGCATGCTCTACCACTCCAGGCTAGTTTTTTGATTTATTGTACAGACGAGGTCTCGTCAAGTAGCCCGGGCTGGTCTCGAAGCCCCAGGCTCAAGCAACCCTCTCGCCTAGGCCTCCCAAAGTGCTGGGATTACAGGCTGATATACGACAAAGAAAGTGGGTGAAAGTGAAGTTTGGGCCTCCAGCTAGCCCGCCCTCCCCTGGTCGTGGACAAGGTATCCAGCACGTTGCCCAGCGTCCCACTCCCTCCTCCTGCCCCTGGCAGTGTCCAGCTTCTGCCTATCCCACCCTTGTGCTAGTGCGACCAGTGATCAGGGCCTGCTTAGGAATGAGGACATGCCGTCTTCAGTCCTTTTTTCTGGTAGTTCACGTGGTATGATGGTCTCTAGCCATAGCCAAGTTGCTGCAGAGGCCATGGTTTTGTTCTTCTTTATGGTTGCATGGTATTCCACTGTGTATATGTGTCACATTTTCTTTACCCAGGCCACTGTCGATGGACATCTGGATTGGTCCCATGTTTCTGCTATTGTGAATGGTGCTTCAAGAGATGTGTGTGTAGGGTATCAAAACAAACAGAATCAGGGCTGGGTATGGTGGCTTGCGCCTGTAATCCCAACACTTTGGGAGGCTGAGGCAGGAGGACTGTTTGAGCCCAGGACTTTACACTGACTAGGCAACACAGTGAGACCTCATCACAACCAAAAAAATTTTTAAAAATTAAAAAATTAGGTGGGCTTGGAAGCACACACCTATAGTCACAGCTACTCAGGAGGCTGAGGCTGGAGGGTCACCTGAGCCCAGGAAGTGGAGGCTGTAGTGAGCCATGATTGTACCACTGCTCTCCAGCTTGGGCGACAGAGTGAAACCCTGACTCAAAAAAAAAAAAGTTTTGTAACTCTATTCCACATGCCCAGTAAATTAAGTGGATGAAAATATATACCCACATAAAAACTTGTATATGAATGCTCACAGCATTATTCATAATAACTGGAAAGTAGAAACAACCCAAATGTCCATCAGCTGAGGAATAAACAAAATATGAAACAGTCATACATATTACTCAGGCAAAAAAAAAGGAATGAAATACTACTACATGCTATAAAATGGATGAACCTCACAAACATTATGCTCAGGAAATAAACCAGTCATAAAAGATCACAAACAGGGCCGGGCGCAGTGGCTCAGCCTGTAATCCCAGCATTCTGAAAGGCCAAGGCGAGAGGATTGCCTGAGTCCGGGGGTTCAGGACCAGACTCGGCAACTTGGTGAGACTTTGTCTCTACAATAAATCACAAAAACTAGCCAGGTGTGGTGGTGTGCGTCTGTAGTTCCAGCCACTTGGAAGAGTGAGGCGGAAGAATCGCCTAAGCCCGGCAAGTCAAGGCTGCGGTGTCCGTGAGTGTGTCCCCTAACATCAGCCTGGGTGACAAGAGTGAGACTCCAACCCCCCCCCAAAAATGACAGATCGTATGAGCCCCAAAATATCCAAAACAGGAAATATGCAGTGACAGACAGTAGTTTAGTCGTTGCCTGGGGATGGGCAGGGGTGAAGGGAATGGGGAGCCCTACCATCATTTTGATGAGAATGATGGACATGTACCAAAATCAGATTCTGGTGACAGGTGCATAACGCTACAAATACATGGTCTATCAGAAAAAGCTTTTAAAATTCAATACTTAGTACTAAAATACTACATAAAATATACCACGCAAAAACCAAACCACTGACCATTGCTTTGCGAAGCTATGGTGTGGCCATGTGCTCTTTGAGCTATGGCCAGGTCATGTTTTCTTAAGCTTTTGCCCTCCTCCCCTACCTGGGAAGGTAAATCACCTCTTTCTCTCTAATTTACTTTCTAAATAAATTATATTTTCTAATCTTTAAAAAAACCCAAATATATACTTTAAATTAGTAAACTGTATGATATAAGACTTATACCCCAATGGAGCTATTATTTTTATGTTGGTTTTTTTTTTAAAGAGAGACACAGAAGAAATTTTAAAAGGATCCAAATTGAACTTTTCTGTAGAAACTACAGTGAGGCCAGGCTTGGTGGCTCAGCCTGTAATCCCAGCACTTTGGGAGGCTGAGGCAAGTGGACTGCCTGAGCCTGTGGGTTCAAGACTCACCTGGGCAACTTGGCAAGACCTTGTCTCTACAATAAATCAAAAATCAGCCAGGTGTGGTAGTGCATGCCTGTAATTCTGGCTACTCGGAAGCCTGAGGCAGAAGGATCGCCGGAGCCCAGCAGGTCGAGGCTGCGGTGGCCGGGAGCGGCCACTGCACTCCAGTCTGGGCGACAGAGTGAGACTCCAACTCAAAAAAAAAAAAAAAAAAAATCAAAAAATTGGCCAGGCATGGTAGCGCGCGCCTGTAGTTCCAGCTACTTGGAAGGCTGAGGCCGAAGGATCGCCGGAGCCCAGCGGGTCGAGGCTACAGTGGCCGGAGCGTGCCACTGCACTCCAGTCTGGGCAACAGAGTGAGACTCCAATGCAAAAAAAAAAAAAAAAAAAGAGAGAGAGAGAAACTACAATGAGATGAAAAATACACTGTTGGGATTAATGGCAGATTAAAACAGAAGAAAAGATTAGTGAACTTGAAGCCATAGCATTAGAAACTATATACATGAACCAGGCACCTGTAATTCCAGCACGTTGGGAGGCTGAGGGGAGAGGACTGCCCGAGCCCAGGTTCAAGACTAGCCTGGGCAACTTGGGGAGACCTAGTCTCTACAATAAATCAAAAATTGGCTAGGTATGATGGCATGCGCCTATAGTTCCAGCTACTTAGAAGGCTGAGGCAGAAGGATCGCCTGAGCCCAGCGGGTTGAGACTAGAGTAGCCCTGAGCATGACACTGCCCCCGCCCCGGGGGGGGCAGGTCTATACAAATGAAACGAAAAAGGAATAATACAAAACAAGTGAAAAGCACACGAGTGAGCTGTAGGATAGCTTAAAGGGACAAAAAACTGCAGATAACTGTATATTAAGGAGGGGAAGACAGAAAAATATTTAAAGGAATAATGTCTAAGAACTTTCTAAATCGATGAACTCCAGAAGCCCACAGATCCAAGAAATTCAAAGAATGAAGAAAACGACCCCAACGTGTATCATAAACTCCTCAAAACTAATAATAAAGAGAAAATCTTACAAACAACCAGAGAAAAAGTACATGTTACATATAAAGAAAGCAGAGATAAGGCTAGCAGATTTCTTGCTAGGACCACTGGAAGTGATATGACAGTGGGATATCATCCTTAAAGTACTGAGAGAAAAAAATATGTCAAACCAGAATTCAATACCAAGTATAAACCCTTCAAAAACAAAGGCCCAATGAAGACATTTTTAGATTCTCAAAAGATGTAAGAGTTCTTGGCTAGCAGATCTGTACTCTAAGAAATGTTCAAAAAGTTAGCCAGGTGTGGTAGCGCGCGCCTAGTTCCAGCTACTTCGGAAGGCTGAGGCGGAAGGATCGCCGGAGCCCAGCAGGAGGCTGCGGTGGCCGGGAGCGGCCACTGCACTCCAATCTGGGCAACTGAGTGAGACTCCAACTCAAAATAAAAAAAGAAAGAAAAAAGAAATGTACAAAGACATCCTCAGGTAGAAGAAAAATACCCCTTGGAAATCTGGATTTACAAAAAGGATGAATGGCACTAAAAATGCTGACAATAGCCAGGCAAGGTGGCTCTTGCCTGTAATCCAGCATTTTTAGTCCTTTGGGAGGAGGCCAAGGAGGGAGGGCTGCTTGAGCCCAGAAGTTTGAGACCAGTGTAGCAAGACCACGTTTGGACTTTCATTTTTTTTCTGAGACGGAGTTTCGCTCTGTCGCCCAGGCTGGAGTGCAGTGGCACGCTCACGGTCACTGCAGTCTCGACCTGCTGGGCTCAGGCAATCCTCTGGCCTCTGCCTCCCAAAGTGCTGCGATTACAGGCTTGAGCCACTGCACCCGCCTTACTTTTAAAAAGAAAGAAATGCTAACTACATGTAAAAATACATAAGATTTATTGTTCTTATTTAGATCTCTTTAAACGATGATTATTTTAACAAAAAAAAATGGTGGAGTTTATAATATATGTAAAAGTGAAATTCGTGAGAACACCACATAAAAGCCAGGACAGGAGAAATGGATGAAAACAGGTCAATTCCTAATAACTTTCTTGAGTCCAACTATAACTTCAAATCCAGAAGCCATAAAAAATTAGAAGGGTGAGGTATAAACTTTACATGGCAAACACACCACTACCCCAAGTATAAGCAAATCAAAAAGCAATGACAAACAGAAAATACATCCGTAATTCATCACAGATAATAACTTCCCTAATATTAAAAGTACCTAATGCATAAAAATTGAAAACAACCAACAGTCCAGCAGAAAAATGAGCAAAGGATATGTATAGCTAGTTTTTAGAAACTCAACCTATATTCCTAACAGAAATACAAATGAAAACTACAGAGACTATAATTTTCCACCTGTCACATTGGCAAAAATCTAAACATGCAGTGACCCACTCTATTTGTGATATTATTATTATTATTATTATTTTGGAGTTGGAGTCTCACTCTGTCACCCAGACTGGAGTGCAGTGGCTGCTCCTGGCCACCACAGCCTTGACCTGCTGGGCTCTGGCGATCCTACCGCCTCAGCCTTCCAAGTAGTTGGAACTACAGGAACGCGCTACCACGCCCAGCTAATTTTTGACTTATTGTAGAGATGAGGTCTCTCCAAGTTGCCCAGGCGGGTCTCGAACCCACGGGCTCAGGCAATTCACTCAGCTCAGCCTCCCAAAGGCATGGGATTACAGATTGAGCCACCGAGCCTGGCTGTGATATTATTTTAAAATTAATGAGTACTCTCGTATGTTGCTAGTGGTATTGTAAAGTGGTATGACTTCCATCAAAATTACAATTGTATATAACACCTCTAACTCAGCAACTCCCTTTTGAAAGTCTCACCCCCTAAACACACCTGTACATATGTGAAATGGCATACATGTACCAGGTTGTTCAGTACAGCATTATTTTTATAGCTAACAACTGAAAATATATTCCTTCAGTAAAAAAGAAAAAAAAAAGACTAAAAACAATCCAAATGAACATAAGCAAGGGCTGAATTAAGGATTATATATATATACTACAAAGTGAAATTCTCTGCATCTATAAAAAAGAATGAGAATGGCACGGTGGCTTACGCCTGTAATCCCAGCACTTTGGGAGGCTGAGGCAGGAGAATTGTTTGAGTCCAGGAGTTCAGGATCGGCCCAGGCAACATAGCAAGACCACATCTCTACCAAAAAATAAAAAATTAGCCAGGCAGGGTAGCACGTGCCTGTAGTCCCAGCTACTTGGGAGGCTGAGGCGGGAAGATAGATGGAGCCCAGAAGTTTGAAGCTGCAATGAGCCGTAATCATGCCTCTGCACTCTAGCCTAGGCAACATAGTGAGACCCTGTCTTATAAGAAAAAAAAAAGGAATGAGGAAATTCTATGAAATAAAGTTGAAACCTCTCCAAGATGTATTGTATTTCATCAATTCTAAAATGTACATTTTTTTCCACATCTGAACATCTCTGAAATTGTGCCATCTTATAATCAGTAACTTACCATTATAATTGGCAGCATTTTTCCTTTCTTAGAAGTACTTAAAGTAATAGTTACATTCTACTGTATTTTAAAATCAATGAAATATAGCATCAGTTGGGAAGAGCCAGGTGCAGAACTATGTGTAGAATATGCCACTTTTCAATCCTAAAATAATCTACAGTGGCACGGACTGTATTCTGGAACAGAGAAAAGATATTGAAAAATCTGGGGAGGCTGGGCACAGTGGCTCATGCCTGTAATCCCAGAACTGTGGGAGGCAGAGTCGAGAGGACTGCTTGAGCTCATGGGTTTGAGACCAGCCTGGGCAACATGGCAAGACCTCGTCTCTACAATAGATCAAAAATTAGCTGGGCATGGTGGTGCATGCCTGTAGTTCCAGCTACTTAGAAGGCTGAGGTGGAAGGATCACCTGAGCCCAGGAGATTGAGGCTGCAGTGGCTGTGAGCATGCCACTGCACTCCAGCCTGGATAACAGAGTGAGACTCTGACTCAAAAATAAGAAAAAACCTGGGGAAATCCAAGTAAAATCTGGAATTTAGTTAATAATTTATAATGATTTTGGTTTCTTAGTTATGATAAATGTACTACGGTAACACAGGATATTGGCATTAGGGGAAACTGGGTAAGCTCTCAGTATTACTTCTATAACTTCTATAAATCTAACATTATTCCAAGACTAAAACATTCAAATCAAAAGTTTTAAGACTCTCTATGTTAGACAAGTCCTTTTTTTTGAGTCAGAATCTCACTCTGTCACCAGGTTGAAGTGCAGTGGACTCATCCTGGCTCAATGCAGCCTTGACATCCTAGGCTCAGGCAGTCCTCCTGCCTCAGACTCCCAAAGTGCTGGGATTAAAGGCATGAGCCACGATGTCCAGTTGAATGTATTAAACAACAGCAACAACAACAAAAAAGCTCTGTAGGGAAACATGAGAAAGTGAAATCAGTGAGGGAAAGCAAGGGTGGGGAGAACTAGACAGACATGGACAGGAAGGGACCGGTGAGAAACTGTTCCCTTTACACTTGGTTCTCAGAACCATGTGAATGTGTTCACCTACCCAAAATATCAAGGGTACGAAATGATAAAAAGGTACCTTGCAAGGGGGATGAATGGGATAAAGAGAGGGCATTCTAAATAGAGTTTTTATTTACAACCCAGAGACTCTAACAGGAATCCATGACTTGGCTGGGAAGGTGTCCACAACCCCTAAGTTTCTCTGCCCAATTTAATGCAAATGAATTTATGTACATTTTTCTTTCTTTCTTTTTTTGAGTTGGGAGTCTCACTCTGTTGCCCAGGTTGGAGGGCAGTGGCATGGCCACCACAGACTCCACCTACTGGGCTCAGGTAATCCTTCCACCCCAGCCTTCCAAGTAGCTGGAACCACAGGCAAGAACTACCACACCCAGCTAATTTTTTTATTTATTGCAGAGATGAGGTCTCAGCCAAGTTGCCCAAGATGGTCGTGAACCTGGGCTCAGTCAGTCTTCTCGCCATAGCCTCCCAAAGCGCTGGGATTACAGGTATGAACCACTGCACCCAGCTTATGTACATTTTTCTCAGAAGAGAATCCACAAGGAAACAGATTGCTATATAACCTTATACCGGAATAATACGCATCCAGTAAAAAAAGATATCCTTGTTGAGATATGTATTTATTTTTGGCAATGAAAGATTCCATTACTACGAATGAATCGATGGAATGGGAAAAAGTGATGATATAATAGTACTTATAGAATTTATATTTCTGATGTAAAGCCTAAAGATATAGGCAAATCTGTGTATCTAAACATGTACTGAACAAACTAAAAGGCTAAATGTGGTAGTCATTAAGGCTGTTCACCAAATATTTTTGGCTCCCCGTATGACAGACACATTCCAGTCGGTCATGGGATAGGGACACTGATGACTTCTGGCCAGGGAACTATGAGCACCAAAAGCATTTGTTTATTCAAGACCCGTCATGGAACAGAGACCAATGACACTGAGAAGGCCACGCTCATCCATCAGCCCAGGTCCCCAAGCAGTCACAATAGGCAGATCCCCCTGCTGACCCACAATGGATCTGAAACAGACACGAGAATTAAATATTTATTTTAGGCTAGACACAGTGGTTCACACCTGTAACCCCAGCACTTTGGGAGGCTGAGGCAGGAAGGCTGCTTGAGCCCAGGAGTTTGAGACCAGACTAGGTGACATAGCAAGATCTTGTCTTTAAAAAAAAAATTAAAAAATTAGCCAAGCGTGATGGTACATGCCAGTAGTTCCAGCTACTTGGGAGGCTGAGGCAGAAGGAGTTGGTAAACCCAGGAGGCCGAGGCTACAGTGAGCCATGATCATGCCAATGCACTTCAACCTGGGCAACAGAATGTGACCGCGACTCAAAAAAAAAAAAGCAACTTTATTTTAAGCTACTGAGATTTGGGGGTTTTGTTTGTTATTACCACATAACGAAGTCTATCCTAACTAATAGAGTAAGCATCCTTGCTAAAGGATCACTGATGACTTTTTTTCTCTCTGGACTCTTTAAAATAATGAGCATCTATATCATAGAAACATTATTTGAGGGTCGGGAAGAGACACAGGCCTTAGTGTGGAACAGGCACTGATGACACAGAGGCTGTTATCCTCACATCTCAAACCAGGGAGGCTTAAAACCATCAGCTTCCAACCAGTGGCTGGATAGAAACCAGAGCTTACCATCTATTAAGAACCTCCA
Source organism: Carlito syrichta (assembly GCF_000164805.1). NCBI lineage: Eukaryota > Metazoa > Chordata > Mammalia > Primates > Tarsiidae > Carlito > Carlito syrichta. Next base: position 210,168 of record NW_007246047.1, read on the forward strand.
CCTTGCCAGGCGTGGTGGCTCATGCCTGCAATCCCAGCACCAAAGTGAGAGCACCTGGCCTGAGCCCAGGGGTTCCATACCATCCTGGGCAACTTGGCAAGACCTGATCTCTACAATAAATCAAAAAATTAGCTGGCCATGGTGGCACACACCTGTAGTTCCAGCTACATGGAAGGCTGAGGCAGAAGAATCGCCTGAGCCCAGCAGGTCAAGGCTGCGATGGCCATGAGCATGCAACTGCACTCCAGTTTGGGTGACAAGAGTGAGACTTCTACTAAAAAAAAAAAAAAGAAAGAAAGAAAGAACCCCCAGCTCCCTGTTCCTACTCTGGGGTCCCTGAGCAACCTAAGAGCAGTGAAGAAACCAGGGTGTACAACAGTGAGAATATGGTGCAGTAATTTGTATGAGGAGATACAAATATTCATGCACATACACACACATATACATTTGTAAATACATAGAACCTTTCTGGTAAGACACACAAGAGGTTAGTAATATTGGCTGATTCTGGAGAGGGAAAATAAGAACATGTCTTAGTCTGTGTTGTTTATTATTTAAATAAAAGGAATAACGGGGGGAAAAAGCAAGTGGGCCATGTTCGAAAGCACAGGAAGCCTACGCGAGGGCTATGCCTGGTCTGACGATGAATGTGTCATCAACCTGGAATCGTGACTGTACCTGGAGTGCATGAAACGGGCGTAGAGAGGAGGAAGACTGCCAGCACTTCTTAGTCAAACAAGTTCTAAAAGCTGCCCACTGACATTCAAGGAACTGGCAAAAAATTCTCTCTAAAAGTCTTATGCTTCCAAAGTCAAGACTCCCGTGTGAATGCCCGAGCACTGTTAAATCCCACCTCTTATAGGATAAGCAGTGTGGCTTATTTCTCCACTCCACTAAGAACAGCAGACTGAGTGATCCTTTCGGAAGGAGACAATGAAAAGGTACTGTGAAAGGTTTCAATAAAGTAAGGAAAGCATCTGACGTACTGAAAGAAAAAAGCACCAAGTTAGCCCGCATGTGGACTCTGTGACTTCCCTGTCACCCATGTGGGTGACACTTTCTACACGCATATGAGCCACAGATTAGAAACTCGAGCAATTAAACCCGTGGATTTCCCTACCCTGAAACATCCCCAAGAGCACCTGGAGCACTTGTTATTTCGCCTGGTTAGAAACCAAAGACTTTTAAGGTGCTTGACTTCACACACACAGACTCCGTTTAGCTGAGGACGAGGAGTTCCTGGAAATGGAACGTGAACCGAACCCGCCAGGTCTCCATGGAGATCCGTCCCTGGCATTCTACGCTGGCAATGGCTCAGCTCTACCAGCCACTTCACATTCACCAAAGTCGGGACCCGTCCCTGGCAATAATTTTCTAATCGCACCCTCATGAGACAACCCATGCCCAGTGATGTTTATAAAGACTTTCAAAAAAAGTCAAACAACGTTCCCACTGTCCTTAGGTGCACACAGATCTTTACCTGGTTCCCCAGCAAGGGCCTAATTAGGCTGGTGCTTTAAACACCCAGCTTAGTGCACACTCTTCTCCCAAAGGTCCTAACAAATTCGCCCTGTCGCATGCATCCCTTTTCTCAACGTTTGCTGTCAAAAATGCCCTACAAGAACACATCGTGACAAGCACGCAATCAACTCAGGATAACGGGAGTGCTAACTAGCTAACAAATTACAATAATAGCACTAAGAGCACAGAGGAAAAAAAAATTAATATTGACATAATGGAGCCCAGCAGGCATTTAAGAACCACGCACACTCCCTCCTGGCTGTCAGCAGAACTGGCAATTGCATCAACATTTCTTCCAGGGCTTTCTCTGGCCTACAGAGCCATTTTACGCACCCCCTCCCCACGGCACCTGAAAATGATCACTCACCCCTCCCTGGCAGCCCTCCAGCAGTGACTGAGTTACTGGTATATAAATATCTGAGCCTTCTCAACCCTCCGTTAGAACGCTGAGGCATGTGTCCTGTCCTGGCTCCCGGGTTCCCCCGTGGGATCCAGCTACCACCAGAGTAACCTGCTTGATAATGAACCACCTGCTCCCTCCTTTTCCCCAGCATCTTACTGCTCTGCTCCTCTTTGAGTGCTTCCGGGCATCATCCCCAAAGGAAGCACTGGCACTGGGTTCTTGACTCAGGAGAATGCAAATCAAGACTCACTGCAGTTTTATATATTTTGGTAAAATACTTTGGCTGTTTGTTTGGCTTTTTTTTTTTTTTTGAGTCAGAGTCTCTCTCTGTCTCCCAGGCTGGAGTACCGTGGCACAATCACGGCCACCACAGCCTTGACCTGCTGGGTTCAGGCGATCCTTCTGTCTCAGCCTGCCAAGTAGCTGGGACTACAAGCGTGCACCACCACACCCAGCTAATTTTTTGATTATCATAGAGATGAGGTCTCGCCAACTTGCCCAGGCTGCTCTCGAACCCCTAGGATCAGATAATCTTCTTAAACCTTTGCCTCCCAAAATGCTAGGATTAGCAGGTGTGAGCCGACACACTCAGCATTCATTTTAGCAAAATATTTCAAAGACAAATAATCATAACACAGCAGCACTGCACAGGGTTATGTTAAGTGGGGTGTGTAAGAGGTGCACCAAAAATTGGATTAAAAACCTGCTTTTATCGCATAAAGAAAACAATATTTCTGTTCATAAGTCTCTATATTAGAATATTTATTCTGTGAAATCACTTTAAAATAAGATTTCTTAATCCAAGCTTTGATTTTAAAACAAATTCTGATTTTATTGGTTGAATATTCCACATCTTTATTCTGAAAATTTCCAAAACTGTTATATTAAGAAAAAAAAATTTTTTTTTTTTTTTGAGTTGGAGTCTCACTCTGTTGCCCAGGCTGGAGTGCAGTGGCACACTCATGGCCACCGCAGCCTCATGGCCACATCGCCTGCTGGGCTCAGGCGATCCTTCCACCTCAGTCTTCCAAGTAGCTGGAACTACAGGTGTGCGCTACCACACCGAGCTAATTTTTTGATTTATTGTAGAGATGATGTCTTGCCGAGTTGCCCAGGTGGGTCTCAAACCCCTGGGCTCAGCAATCCTCTTGCCTTGGCCTCCCAAAGTGCTGGGATTACCGGCTTGAGCCACTGCACCCGGCTGAAGAAAAAAATTCTTTTAGTACCGTGACTGAAAATGGTTATCTTCTGAATCCATAAATTTATTTGCTCAAAACAACCTGAATAGGCATCCTAATGGATAAAGGATGCTTTGAAGTGTATCTTACTTTTCCTGCCCTCCCCAGCAAGAGAGATTTCATCAAATAATTACTTTTTTCGTCTTGGAGCAAAGGTCTTACTTGATTCGGGTTCAGTGTGATGTCTCAATGCTTATGAGCGACGTGAGACAGGTCTGGGGAGGCAGAAAGAGGCTGTTTCCCTCACACTGGGGCACAGCCCTTCCCCAGCCCCAACGATCACCCACACTCGTCCCCCACCATGGGACCAGTAGTGTCGTCAAGGAAGAGGAGAAAGCCTCACTGTGATCAAGAACAGTTCCTGCTGATTCCATGGGGGACTATCAGAAAATCTTAAGGCTGGGTGTGGTGGCTCACACCTGTAATCCCAGCACTTTGGGAGGCCGAGGCAGGAGAATTGTTTGAGCCCAGGAGTTTGAGATCCGCCTGTGCAACATAGGGAGACCTCATCTCTCTCTCTCTCTCCACACACACGCACACACACAGAGAGAGAGAGAGAACGAGAAAACGAGAGAGAGAAGCCGGGTGTGGTACTGCGCACCTGTGGTCCCAGTTACTTGGGAGACTGAGATGGAAAGATTGCCTCAGCCCAGGAGGTAGAAGCTGCAATGAGCTGTGAACTGAACTCCAGCCTGGGCAACAGAGTGAGACACCAACAAGAGAGGGAGAGAGGGAGAGAGAAAGAGAGGGAGGGAAAAAGATGTTTAAAACACAGCCCACTATTTTTTTTGAGTCAGAGTCTCATGCTGTCACTCAGGCTGGAATGCAATGACACGCTGCTCATGGTCACTGGAGCCTCAACCTGCCAGGCTCAGACAATCCTTCGGACTCAGTCTTCCAGGTACCTGGAACCATAGGTATGTGCCACCACACCCAGCTCATTTTTTTATTTATTGTAGAGACGAGGTCTTGCTATGTTGCTTAGGCTGGTCTCAAATCCCTGAGCTCAGGCAATTCTCTCGCCTCCGCCTCCCAAAGTGCTGGGATACAGGCTTGAGCCACGGTGCGCGCGGCCACAGTCCACTATTAAAAACAAAAAACTTAAAAATAGAAAATGGGTAAAGCGCCATCCCTAGCACTTTTGGAGCTGAGGTGGGAGGACCACTTTGGGAGGCTGAGGAGGGAGGATCACTTGAGCCCAGCCTGGGCAACACAATGAGATCCCACTTCTATTAAGAAAAAAAAATAAGCCAGGCCCAGAGACTCATGCCTGTAATCCCAGCACTTTGGGAGTCAGAGGCAAGAGGATTGCCTGAGCCCAGGGGTTTGAGGCCAACCTGGGCAACATGGAGAGACCTCATCTCTACAATAAATAAAAAATGAGCCGGGTGTGGTGGCACGTGCCTTTAGTTCCAGCTACTTGGAAAGCTGAAGTGGAAGAATAGCCTGAGCCCAGTAAGTTAAGGCTGCCTTGGTGTGAGTGTGCCACTGTACTCCAGCCTGGACAACAGAGTGAGATGCCAACTCAAAAAGAATAAAAATAAAGGCCAGGCTTGGTGGCTCAGCCTGTAATCCCGCGCCTTTGGGAGGCTGAGGTGAGTGGATTACCTGAGCCCACGGGTTTGAGACCCGCCTGGGCAGCAAGACCTCATCTCTACAATAAATCAAAAAATCAGCCAGGCATGGTAGCGCATGCCTGTAATTCTGGCTACTCGGAAGGCTGAGGCGGAAGGATCGCCGGAACCCAGCAGGCGAAGCTGCGGTCGCCGGAAGCGGCCACTGCACTCCAGTCTGGGCGACTGAGTGAGACTCCAACTCAAAAAAATAAAAAAAATAAAAATAAAAAATTTAAACTCAGCCCCTACTGCCTCTCTGGGGACCTCATTCATTACGAGTCATTTATCTTGTTTGACCATTCGTAATATTTACTGATGAGCTCCTCTGGGAAACACAGTTGGCAACAAAGGTTAGACCTTGTCTTACCCAGTTTTGTGAGCTAGCATCACTACCCGGGGGCCAGTTGTCAGGTCTGAAATCTCTACTGCAGCTCTTGCAATAGCTACTGCAAGGATGAGACTAGAAGACAGACTCAAAGGGATCTCTGAAGTTATGCTCTAAGCCCTTTCAGTCACAGTGGTTGACAATGAGAAAATATTAGTAGTAGAGCTAAAATCCCAGCCTCGGTTGTGCTTGCTAGCTAAACTCAAAGCTTTCTTGACAGTTTGTGGTGAAAGAGGAAAGAAGCATGCAGTTAAGATGCTTCAACTTCCTATGTGAGGTGCTTCCAAGAAGCTATCTGATGACAGTATTACAATAATACATTCCAAGAGCAAATTGAGAACAGCTCCCATAAATTCAAGACTGCAATTTGAATACATTCGTGCCAAAGCAATTCTTACTCAACCCCCATCAAAGAAGGTGAAAATTCGAATGCTTTTCAGTTCAAGTCACACAACTAAATCTAGTTTCTGAAATATCTAGCAATCTTTATCTTTAGTACCTTAAATTTCAGAAGCAATACTCGGTTTAAAAGGTGCTCTGTAATTACTTCTTTCCAAGAATAAACAAGGAATCTCATTTTAAGTTATATCCTCTGGGATGGCTGGAGATTCAAATTAGAGATATAGAATTAATTGAAATGTAGACTTTTTTTTTTGAGTCAGAGTCTCACTCTGTCACCCAGGCTGGAGTGCAGTGGCACGCTCATGGCCATCGCAGCCTCGACTTGCTGGGCCCAGGCGATCCTTCTGCCTCTGCCTTCCAAGTAGCTGGAACTACAGGCATATGCCACCACGCCCAAGAAATCTTTTTATTTATTGTAGAGACAAGGTCTTGTCAAGCTGCCCAACCTGGTCTCGAACCTGTGGGCTCAGACAATCCTCTCACCTCTGCCTCCCAAAGTGCTGGAATTACAAGTGTGAGCCACCACACCCGGCTGAAATGCAGGCCTTTAACTTGAGACCTGTTCTAGTAGAGACAGAGTTTTCAGTAAATTATTTACTATAAGCATTCCTATATTTATATATACTACATGACTGGTGATAAACCAAAATGAAGCTTTTCCCTCTTGCTTCTTTTAAAGGAACACAGACAGGCAGGCACACACAAGAAAAGAGACACCCACCATAAGACAGATCATTTTCACCAGATACTGGAAAAATGATTCACTTTGTATAGGAATTACCAAGTGACATTTCTCTCAAACTAACACTGTTTAATGAAGAAGCAAACTACAAAATGACGGATTCCTCTATAATCCATCTTCACTGAGATGACTTAAGGTCTATGCCTTCCCAATCTTCAGGGAAAAGTGGCATATTATACAACCTCACATTCCTTTCCCCCTTCCCTAATACTTGGCCCACTTCCTTGCTCAAAGTAGTTGCTCAATAAATACTTGTTGAATGGAAGCATTCATTAATTCGCTAGCACACTTCATACAAAAACAAATGAGCATAAATGAGCAAAATGCAGAGAATGATTCAGCTGAGATGGTCCTAAAATAGAGAGAAGACTTTGCGGAATGCAGAATTTGTAGTGATATTATAGCATTATGGATTGGGTATAAAAAGATCAGTGTCATAAATTGCACAGCAGTGTCAAGAAAGTAATTTTACTTTCAAATGAGAACCTGAGGGAACAACAAATATCATCGACATCAGGAACAAGATGTTTTTATTTTGTGAAAAGTACACTGCCAACCAAAACTGAATGGTATAAAAGTGAACTACCTGAGAAATGAAGTCAGTATGTGATATTCCACAACTAGAAATTACTTTATCCAACCTAGCCTCCTAAGCTTTTCAGACTCAGAAACAGTGGGATCAAATATTTGAACTGACTGGTAAATAAGCACTCTCTAAGATAATTACTGCTCTAGAATATAAATGATAAAAGAATTAAAAGAATGCAGGAAAGACCAAAAGAATAAAGTTAGAATGTTTTTTAAATTCTGCAGATATATATATATATGGGGCCATTTAGATTTGTTATTTGCTTACTGTCCTTATTTGAGGAACTTGAAAATCAAAGTAAATCAGAATATTTTTAAAATTAAAAAACAAAACAAAACAGAGTACAAAAGCACTTCCCTGTTTCCCAAGTTCAAGTTAGCATTTCACGAGATTTCCCTCCTGCCAAACTCAGTAAATGAGATACAAATCTGTCCATTAGGCAAAGAAATGTCTAGAAAGAACTAAATGACCTAGATTTTAAAAATCAAGAGTAGCTGTTATAGTTATAACAACTCATTGTACGTATCCTTTCAGCAAGAGTTAGAAAAGTGAGACTCAATTTAAAAAGTTTAGTATTAACAAAAAAATATCCACCACCCAAAACCTGGCATTCTTAATTAACCCAATAAAATATCACAGGAGACTATTTTCAGCATTGTCTGTACAAAGAAACCAACAAAACTTTTCATATAAAGACAAATTTCAACTTAAGTCATAAACATACCAGAGATATTCTACAGTTAAAGAAAACTGAATCTGCTACCTAAGACTAGATTAAGACAAGCAAACGGAAAAGGACAGAACCAAGAATCACAACTAACAGGTTCAATTCTACAGTTTAAAACCATGAGAAAGAACTGCAAAGTAGTCAATGATCTGAATACCTTTGTTGGAGCAGTATCCATGAAAAGCTATAGAAAAAAGAGAGAGAGAAGGGCGTAAAACTTTCATAGAAACTAGAGTCCAGATGAGACGTACACATTCCAGTTAAATATCCTTGCGTTTAGGAAGGTTAAGTCAATTTTATCTTGCAAAATGTTTTCTACAGTAATCCTTGCCTAATACAGATGGAAGTCAGTGCTTCTTATAATGCTAAAAATTAGACGACAAACTTTGGAAACTGAAAACCAAAGAATAATGAAAAGAAACAATACTTGAGGACTGGTTAGCTCCCGCAAACCAGTCTTTCTGTCACTACTGGTCTCCTCCCACGTGTCCTCAGCAACCCCTGGCCTTACTTACCTCATTCATAAGGTGCCTGCTCTATCTGAGGCGGACTTTGAGACGCTCAGATAAAGTCTGGCCACGTTTTCATTTCAACTTACAGATCCTTGTAAAAACAAGTTTAATCTGAGGGATTTACTTAGGTTAAAAATATTCTGTAGCTAAGATGGGATGGAACACAAAATACTGGCTACTAAAGCCAATCATCACCAGGGTAATAAAAAATAGACTTAAAGATATAATTTCTTACTTACATCCCCTCCTAACTCTTCCAAATAACATGTGGTGCTTTGTTACACATTGAGCCCGGAAAGGCCCTTGGAAAGGCAATCTGTTTTATACACACACACACACACACAAACAAAACAAAAGGCCAGGTCGGCCAATAACAGGCATTGCCTGTTTCATGTCTTTTGGATAACCGTCTGTGAAATACTATTTTAAAACAGACAGACGGAGGGCATGGCCACTTTTGAAATTCACCACTCTGGAAAACTTCTATCCTCTCAGTAAGTCATCTCGCAGATTTGTTTTGTTTTCTACCTGAGGCTCTCCCATTAGGCCTCTGCCTCTTTCAGGAGACCTCTCCCCGCTAAGTTCAGCTGTACATTCAGGTAAGACCACACACACACTCCTCAGTGTACTGCAAATACGTAACTAGAGCCTAGAGAAGGAAGCCCTGGCTTTGGGTCAGCCCTCCCTCTCCGGGGAGTCTTTCCAAAGAGAACCGGCAACATCTCTCCCAGAGCAGAGGATGACCAACCCGGCGCCCACCTCCTCCGCGGCTCTGACAGATGCTGAGCCAGCCTCCTCCGGAGCTGTCTGCCCTGAGATCACGCTCAGAGAGGAACACGCTGCATTTCCACTGTGCTGATTCACAGAACCTTTTGTGCAAGCACACGGCTGGGGGAGACGCCTGCTTCTCCGTTTGAAACGCTTCCAGCCGCGATGACTGTGTCTCGGCCTGCCCTTCGCCCTGGCAGCCGCTGGCACGTGTGTGAGACCAGAGGATCACCCAGGCACCAAGCCAGGCACCTCGCGCACATCCCCTCCACTTATCCTCCCCACAAATCTGAGCCGCCAAAGAGTTATTAAAAATCCACCTCCATGCCAGCACGGGGCAGAGGCTAGCTTACCCCAGTCTTATGCATAAGTCCCTCACTCCCAGCATAAGTCAGTCTCAGAGAACTGGCTCTTCAAAAACTCCAAAGTTTTTCCTCCCCAAAGATTTCTACTACAACATGCAGCATGGTTCCTCTAGGCACTAGTTCTCCCTCACACCCTTCGAGTGTTATTTTCTCAATTAACACAGAAAACATAAACTCTTTAAGAGCAAGGACTGTCTCCAGCAGTGCTCTATTTTTAGCACTTAAGGGGTCGAGGTGGGGGGTGAAGCCTGGCAGAGGAGGTTTTCATTATGCATTTGGTGAATGAGTGAAGCATCTGGAAGCCTGGGGCCATAATGACAGTCCATTTGGAAAATAGCACGAGCTCTAGAGGACCTAAACTCTGAACTCGGTACTTGTTTTGCTCATTTTCCCCAAATTTGCTAGGTAGTTACTCATCTACTAGCCTACGTAGCACAGGACTAACTAGATGTTCAGAGAACAATTGCTTCACTCTGTGAAGCAGCTTTATCTACTGGCAAGGGTGAAAGTCAGGTAGTCATGGCTTTACCAAAAAGAAGATGCATCAGTGTGGCCAAATTACTGATCTCTGGCCCTTGGCTTCTTGGAGGGGAGTAGAGGCTTTTATTATTTCTACATGACCTCTTGAAATGCTTTCCAAAAACCCCAAAACAATCAAAGCAAGCCAGTGATTCCCTGAGACTATCTATCTCGGAACTTTCCAAGAAACATCATTTGTATGCACCAATGCCCTCCCTCCTCCATCCTAAAAGTCACAATATGGGTGCAGTCCAGCTCTCCCTAATCCCAACAGGAACTGGAGAAAATGCATTCCCATTCCAAGGCACCAAGCAATTACAATTTGCTCTGACTGGCAATTCCCTGGCATCAGAACCACTTCTGCAATCCAATTATTCCAGCCTCCCTTCACTTCCACACCCAGTCACTCTGAATGTCCATTTAAGGAGTGACATTTGAAACTGCGACATTTTTGCTAGCATGTGGTGCTGGAATGCCTAAGGAATTCAATTTAAAGCAGATAATTAACAAGAACCATCAGAAGTGAAGATGTGGAAGAATTAAACAAGCACAGAAATCAAGACGCCAAATTCACATTAAGCGCAAATTTAAGTGTAAGTATATAGAAACAAGTCACTGGTAAGAACAGAAATGAACACTATATGCTTTGATGACTTTAACTTCAGAAACTCAATAATCTACTACAACATGAAACTCTTGAAAAATGGATTTTTCTCCTTGACTCAGTGCTCTACACTGAGCAATCTTTTTCTATCAAGAAAAATATACTTCTGTCACTGCAAACAATGAATATGCATGACTATTTTACATAGTAAGCGTGCAATAAATACTTCCTGAATTAATGAATAAATTTTCCATGTCTAATGATGTCTGATGTGAATTTTTAAGATCCTAAAGAGAAAATGGGTGGGGGAGGGGCAGGAGGAGCAGTGCTGTATCTGTTTAATACTATTTGATGAGTGCCAGGCTCAGTGGCTCACACCTGTAATCCCAGCACTTCGGGAGGCAGAGGCAAGAAGACTGTATGAGTCCCGGGGTTAGAGATCAGCCTGGGCAACTTGTGAGACCTCATCTCTATGATAAACAAAAAAAATTAGCCGGGTATGGTAGCACACGCCTGAGGATCACCTGAGTCCAGCAAGTCAAGGCTACAGCCTGCGGTGGCCATGAGTGTGCCACTGCACTCCAACCTGGGCAACAGAGTGAGACTCTTATTCAAAAAAATAATATATTATATATATTCTACCATTAATCAGGACTTTAAAATGACAATCCTGGGCCCGGCACGGTGGCTCACCCTGTAATCCTAGCACCTTGGGAGGCCAAGGTGAGAGGACTGCCTGAGCCTGGGGATTCCAGACCAGCCTGGGCAACTTGGTGAGATCTCATCTCTACAGTAAAATCACAAAAATTAGCTGGGCATGGTGGCATGCATCTGTAGTTCCAGCTATTTGGAAGGATGAGGCCGAAGGATTGCCGAAGCCCAGCAGGTCAAGGCTGCGGTGACCGTGAGCGTGCCACTGCACTCCAGCCTGGGTGACAAGAGTGAGACTCCAAATAAAAAAATAATAATAATAAATTTTTTTAAAAAGTTAGATTAGGCCTGGCGTGGTGGTTCACGCCTGCAATATCAGCAGTTTGAGAGGCTAAGGCAGTAGGATTGCTTGAGCCCAAAAGTTCAATACCAGCATGGGCAAAATAGTAAGTCCTCATTTATATTTTAAAATAATAATAACAATTTTAAAAATAAAATAAAAGCTAAATCATAAACATACTGAAAAGCTTTTAAAAAATAAAGGCCGGGCTCGGTGGCTCAGCCTGTAAACCCGCACTTTGGGAGGCTGAGGTGAGTGGATTGCCTGAGCCCGCGGGTTCGAGACC
>NW_007246047.1:221996-227445 GCF_000164805.1 Carlito syrichta
AAAAAAAAAAAAAAAAAAGAAATACAGGTCACGTGTAATGGTTCACACATATAATCCCAACACTTTGGGAGGCCAACATGAGAGAAACTCAGGAGTTCGAGACCAGCCTGGACAACGAATAAGACCATATGCCTATAAAATTCAAAAAAATCAAGCCGGGCATGTTGACTCACATCTATAATCCCTGTACTTTGGGAGGCCATGGTGAGAGGATGTGCTTGATTGCAGGGGTTCAAGATCAGCCTGGGCAACTTGGCAAGACCTCATCTCTACAATAAATCAAAAAATTAGTTGGGCCTGATAGCATGTGCCTGTAGTTATGGCTACTTGAAAAGCTGAGGTGGAAGGATCACCTGAGCCCAGCAAGTTGAGGCTGTGGTGGCGGTGAGCATGCCACTGTACTCCAGCCTGGGTGACAGAGTGAGATGCCAACTCAAAAAAAAATATATCAAAAGAGTAAGTCAGGTATGGTGGCTGTGCATCTGTAGTCCTAACTACTAGGGAGGCTGAAGCAGAAGGATCACTTGAGCCCAGGAGGTCGAGGCTACAGTGAGTAATGATCATATCACTCCAATCCAGTCTGGGTAACACAGTAAGACCCTGACCCCCCCACCAAAAATGTAATATAAACCACCAAGAATCTTTTAGTAAGTAGCTATTACCGATTTTTACTCATCAGCAATTTTTTAGAAAAAGTAAAATAAATCGGAGTTCTGCACCAACTGCTACATCCTATAAATGAACAAACAGAAACTACACAGTAGTGTTAGAGTCTTTAAGAATGTCTTGCGGGCAATCCCCTTGGGTCCCCTCCTGCTGTGGGATCTTTTTTGTTCTCTCAATAAATCTTGTCTTCTAAAATAGAAAAGAATGGCTTGCCTAAGGAAAGGAGAATGTGCACTGCCATTTATGAAAGGCCCTACTTAAGGGATGGGGAAATCGAGACACAAAAGAGTCAGACCTCTGGCATCATGATGGGTCACAGAAAAATCAAATACCTGACTATGCCCCACATTTTTCCTTTGGTATTTTCCCCATCTTGAGAGTTACCTAGTTCCAAATCCAGCTGAAACCCCCCCTCACCTCCCATCTTCCCCCAGCTTCCTTGACTGTTAACGGTGCATTCTGAGATCTTTACTCAGTGGCTTTTTATCATTAAGAGTTACTAAAGTGCACACTGTCCTTATGACCTTTTGTTCTCAGGGTGCACTAGAACAGCACTAGCAATGCAGCACAAGTAAAAAATCCATGCCCGTCGCACATGGATTGAATGAACAAATGGCCAGAGGAGCGGTGGGATGGGGTTGGGGTGGGAATTCAACCCCTAAGTCTGCTCCTAGGAAGAGGAAATGCCCGGCATGGAAGGGTGGCTGGCCAGACACTAAAACAACAGTGATCACATAACAGAGGACAACAGGAACAAAAACAGGCACTGAGCTTCCTAGACAAAACGCACGCATATGAACTATCCTGGGATCTGTAGAAACTGCAATTTACAAATTAACAGGTTGCAATAAAAACGTCAAGGAGGCCAGATGCAGTGACTCACGTCTATAATCTCAGCACTTAGGGAGACTGAGGCGGGAGGATGAGCCCAGGAGTCTGACACCAGCCTAGGCAATATAGTGACACCTCGTCTCTAGAAAAGTAAAAAGAAAAGAAAAAAATGAGTTGGGTGTGGTGGCACATGCCTGTAGTCCCAGCTACCTGGAAGGCTGAGACAGAAGGAATGCCTAATCCCAGGAGGTCTAGTCTGCTGTGAGCTGTAATGATACCTCTGCCCATCAGCCTGTGAGACACAGTGAGACCCCGACTCAAAAAAAACCAAAACAGTCAAGGGACTAAAGCAAAAAAAAAAATTGTATTCAAGGGCAGGGTGGGCAGAAGTGACAACATGCATTGATTTTTACAAAGCTGCTCCACTGTGAAAGAATCTTTGCAATCCAATATTAAGGGTCCGCAAGAATGTCAAATGACAGGTACACTGCTGGTGAGAATGCTGGCGGGGAAGCTACTTCGGAAGAATCTAGCAGTTCCTCAAAACATGATGCATGGAGTTACCATGTGACCCACTCATTCTACTCCTGGGTATATACCCAAAGGAACAGAGAACAGATGCCCATGCAAAAACTCATCCATGAATGTTCACAGCAGTACTGCTCATAATAGCCAGAAGTCCACTGGTCATGGGGAAGTCCACATATGGTCTGGTCATGGGGAAGTCCACATATGGTCTGGCCTGACATTTCCACTTCTAGAAATACACTCTGCAGATATAGTCACACATGTAGGCAGATGTGTCCACTAACACGCAGCCATTTGTAACAGGAAACCCCCCAACAGCCATCTACTTGTTACCACTAAATAAATCGCAATTCAGCCATATAATGTAATACCATGCAGCAATTAAAAAGAGAACTAACTGTTCTTACTGGTATGGCACGACTTCTAGAGACTTGAACATGCATAGAAAATCTGAGGGGGTTTTCACTTGAGAAAGCTGATTTATGAGAAAAAAGAAAGAAAATTGAGGGGGGAAAAATTATCAGGTGAGGAAGATGGTATCTATAAAACTCACTTGATGTTTGGCTTTTAAAAAGTATGCACAGGCTGGGCATGGTGGCTCACGCCTATAATCCCACCACTTTGGGAGGCCAAGGTGAGAGGATTGCCTGAGCCCATGGGTTGGAGACCAACCTGGACAACTTGGCGAGACCTCATCTCTACAATAAATCAAAAAATTAGCAGGGCATGATGGTGCACGCCTGTAGTCCAGTTACTTGGAAGGCTAAGGTGGAAGGATGACCTGAGCCCAGTAGGTTGAGGCTGCGGTGGCCGTGAGCATGCCACTGCATTCCAGCCTCGGCGACAGAGTGAGACTCCAACACACACACACACACACACACACACACACACACACACACACACAGTATGCATACACTGCTAGAAAGCAAGCCAGGTAGTAACTCATGCCTATAATTTCATTAGTTTGGAAGGGGGAGGCCAGAGGATCGCTTGAGTCAGGAGTTACAGACCAGCCTAGGTAACAGAGAGACCTCATCTCTACAAAAAAAACAAATTAGCTGAGCATGGTGGAGCACGCCCCAGCTATGGGGAGGATGAGGTGGGAGGATCGCCTAAGCCCAGGAAGTTGAGGCTACAGTGAGCCATGATGATGCCACTACCCTCCAGCCTGGGTGACAGAGTTAAGACCCTGGCTCAAAAAATAATAATAATAAATTAAGCAATAATGGAGGAAATTGGGAAGGAAGGGACCAGTTGCCATTTGCTGAAGACAGGGCCTCAAGCCTTCTCCAGAAGCCTACTAACAAGTAATCCAAACTCCTCATCCAATCATGTACATCACACTGCAAGAGACTGACTGAAAATCATATTTCCATGAAGTTGACACTGTCACTGAGGGGCATCTGGAGAAATCCCAGGGAAAGCCGACTATACCCTTACTCCCCTGGAGCTATCTTACACTCAGGATGGCCCCTTCCACTACAGGGGCCTGTAATCTGACAGCATTTTGATACTGTATAATGCACCAGCTTGCTGAAGTGTTCTGCTTAGTGATATGTTCTGAAGTCAATTCATTGGTGACTGTCTCACCAAGGCTAGCCATGTCACCTTTTATCTCCATAAAGGAGAAGGAAGATTTACTCTAACGACTTTGCTGTCAAAACGCTTTTTGACTGGACACAACCTAAATGTTTATTAACAGGGTACAGTCTACATAAGTCACAAAATATTTAGAGATATATACTCCTATAAATATGCTTTTTGGCAGGGCTCGATGGCTCAGCCTGTAATCCCAGCACTTTGGGAGGCCAAGGTGAGTGAATTGCCTGAGCCTGTGGGTTCGAGACCAACCCGGGCAACTTGGTGAGATCCCGTCTCTACAATTAAAAAACCAAATAAATAAATATACTTTTTTTATGGTTTTGTTACTTAAAACCATATATATTTTAGCCTAAGCAGGAATTAAAATCAAGTGCTGGGTGCAGTGGCTCTCATCTATAATCCCAGCACTTCGGGAGGCCAAGGCAAGAAGATTGCTCGAGGCCAGGAGTTCAACACCGCCTAGGCAACATAGCAACACCTCGTCTCTACAAAAAAAAAAAAAAATCAGTCAGGCATGGTGGCTTATGCCTGTAGTCCCAGCTCCTTGGGAGGCTGAGGTGGAAGGATCACCTGAGCCCAGGAGGTCAAGGCTGTGGTAAGCTGTGATGGAGCCACTGCACTTCAGTCTGGGCAATAGAATGAGACCCTGAGTCAAAAAAAATAAATAAATGAATGAATTAGAAAATAAAACAAAATCAAGTAAGCCAGCTTTGTACGCACCAAGACAGAACCATCACCCTGCTAAAAAATGCTGTGAAAATAGAACGTAGCGCAAAACACCATGCTGGATGCTACCTTGCAAGAGTACAGCAGGGAATATATACACAGCGTGCATGCATAGTCTATTTCTGGAGAATCATAAGGAATTGTGAACAGTAATCACCTCTAGAGAAGGACACCCGGTGCCCGAGACCAACTTTTCTCTATACACTCCTATGTACCTTTAGAATTAGAGTTCTGTACCATGTAAGTGGCACGACTGGCCCTGAAGTTAAACGCCACGACACAGAGATCTTTTTAAGAGGCGTAAAGGACAAAGGGCAGAAGGAACGTATAGGCCCACCCCTCCCGGGGTTTGGGAGGCATCTCCCGGGAACTGCACCCTGGAGAAGGACCTGGATTCTCAGCCGTGGCACGTAGGCTTCACCTCCTGCAGCGCCACCGCGCATCCAGGACCCGGGCAGGTGCCAGCCGGGCACAGGTGCTTAAGACAACCCCTTCCCCGTCCTGCCTGTGTTCACAAGGGCCTCGCACCAAACGCTGAGAAACCTGAGCTACTCTCAGTCGCGCTGAAAATGGACCTTGGCTTCCGGGCGGTTCATTCAGTTTCTCCTCAATCTCCGTGTTTGTCCAAACACTTGCAAGTTAAGGTCTCGCCACTGGAGCTTACCTGGTTGAGCCAAGGCTATGGGCGGGAAACAGTGCCAAGCCTTGCCACACGCCGAACGATGGCACACTCCGCGCCACGGAAAAGACTGCCCGTTCCCCCAAGCCCGTACCCAGCTATGCTGCTTACAGGCGTCTGTCGCCACGGCCATCATCACATCGAATGCCTCCACACGCCTCGGAGTCACCTCTGCCAACCCTAACGACTGCCAAACGGGACCCCCGTACCAGTCAGAAGGTCCCGCAGCGCCGGCACTCCCAGATCAAATGAAAAACAGCCGCTGGCTTTGCGACCCGCTGCGTCCGCCCGGCTGCCTGGGATTTCTCCAAAGCGGCGACCCGGGCACGCGGCAGACCGCCCGGCTCCAGCGCCACCCACGTGACGCCCTCCTTCGGGAAGCGCGGGAGGGCAGTGACCCTGCCCAGGAGGCTGGAG
>NW_007246047.1:228449-229368 GCF_000164805.1 Carlito syrichta
GCCCAGACCGGAGTGCAGTGGCCACCGCAGCCTCGCCCTGCTGGGCTCCGGCGGTCCTTCACCTCCGCCTGCCCAGGAGCTGGAACTACAGGCACGCACTGCCACACCCGGCTAATTTTTTTGACGTATTGCAGAGACGAGGGCTCACCGTGTTGCCCAGGCGGGTCTCGAACCCGCGGGCTCAGGCAATCCACTCACCTCGGCCTCCGAGCCCGGCACTTCTGAGCTCTTTAAACCAGCTGCGCGCTGTGTCTCGACCCGCGCCCAGCCTTCTGGGCGACCAAGCCGGGGCTTCTTCAGGAGTCGATGAAACCTCCGTGGAAGCACAACAGACCGGGAGGGTTTGCACCTCGGTGGTTTCCCAGCGCGAACTCCAGTAGCTCGGTGGTTTTGTGCACCCGTTTTCGTGTGTCGCTGAGGTGTCCACGGGTCTGGTCGTGTCATGAAATATCGAAGCAAGTGGCGGATTTCGTCCCTGGGTTTCTGTCTTGCATTCTGCACGGTCATATTCGCCTCTTTTCCCACTGGGTTAAGATAATGCCTGATCTTTGGGGGACTCAACCCAAACCGCCATTTTGGAGAGCCTTTAAGGAAGTGTTCATGGTGGTACCTGAAAAAGTGAGCAGGTGGAAGGTACGTCTGTAAATGGCAGGGCCTAGAATTCTGCAACATCTGCAAGCTATTCCTATTTTTCACCAGCATTTCAACACGTTTTATCCTGCAGTCTCACAATCACTGCCAGCCTGAGAAAGGGAACGATGCATTTGAGTCCATCAGTCCTCTAGGAAACCTCTTAGAAATGTAGATTTTCACGGAGCGCCTCGGGGAGGGGCTCTTTGACTTCTATTATGGTGGACTTTTACCTTAAGAACTGCTAAATAAGGAAGGAGGGGGTGAAGCTAGAGTTGTCAGCAACTCT
>NW_007246048.1:0-7226 GCF_000164805.1 Carlito syrichta
CTGATTTTTTGATTTATTGTAGAGATGAGGTCTCGCTGCCCAGGCGGGTCTCGACCCCGCAGGCTCAGGCAATCCACTCACCTCAGCCTCCCAAAGACACGGGATTACAGGCTGAGCCACCGAGCCCGGTTTACCCTGGAGAATTCTGACCTGGAGACTCAAGCTCAGGGGAGGAGAGGCAGAGGCTCAGTGCCCAATAGGCTTGAATCCCTATTCCCAGCTTCCTGGCTGTGGGCCTGGGTGGAGAAGGAAGCTGGGCTTAGTGGGAGCAGAGCAGGCCTTGGAGGAGTGGAATTCTGAGCAGGACCTGGGGCAGGGACTGGGGAGTGACAGGGGCACACACAGGCCATAATGTGCTTTCTAGCAAGCCAGATGTTAGCAGAACCAGTGTAGGTAAAGGACCAAATAAGGCCTCGGGAGAGGGATGGTAACTGAGAAGTGCCTGGGCCCAGGCTCAGGCCATGTATACAGAGGTGACCCTGGGGGACCAGCAGGGTGCTTCCTCCAGGAGACTCAGCTGACCAGGCCTTGGAGCCCAGAGAGACTTGTCTCTGACCACAGTGACAAGTCTCTTGGGGGGAGGAGCCTTGTCTCTAACCATAGTGGTGGGTGGGACTAAAACCCAGAGCTCCAATGGGGGGTAGCCCTGGGCCCTACGCAGCTGTCAGGACCTCGTAGAGTGGAAAGCAGGAAGTGCCCGCTACCTGGGGTTACCCTGGGAGCCGCAACAGGAAGTTCCGGGTGGGGAGGAGGCCCTGGTGGCCACAGGCTCCAGATGTAGCAGGAGTGAACTGCGGGCACGACAAGCCAGGGCGCACGGGGCAGCCAGGGGCATCAGGCTTCACATGTCTGGGAGATGCAGGCGGCGGCCTGGGCCCACGGCCCTTGAGCTGCATGGCCTCCCTGGGCTCCAGGACACCTGCCCCCAGCAGGTCACCGGGAAGGAGGAGAGCCATGTGCTGGGTCAGTGCCATCAGGTCAGTGGGTGGCCCCGGGATTGTGGGTTTGGGAGGCAGCACTGGCCTGGCACCTGAAGAACCACTGGGAAGGGGCCTGGTCTGGGAGCCACGGGTTTCTTCAGGGCTGCCAATGGGGGCCCCTAGGACCTGGCCCTGGGCCTGCAAGAAGCAACATTCTCCAAGGAGAGTGGCCCCTTTCTGGTTTGAACTAGCCTGGGGTGGGGGCCCAGGTCAGGTGAGCCCTTCCTGTTAGATACCCTGCCTGGGGTATACTCATTGTGTAAGAGTGTGTGGAAGTGTGCTGGGACACAGGAAAGAGCTGCGTGAGGTCCTCGCTGCCCACTTGGGGAGTGCCATGCCCTGGAACCTGGTATAGAGGACTCACGGGGACCTCAGGGTCCTGCTGGGTGAGGGGTGCCCTCGTAGAGCCCAGGTTGTGCTCCCTTGCCCCTGGCCAGCAGTGGGTTCTCTGGCATAGTCGGTCACTGTGTCTTCATGGGAAAATCTTGGTTTTGATTCTCTTACGAAGAAAGATTCTGGGAAGAGGAAGGACAGGAGGGGAAACCGAAAGGGGAGAGCAGATGAGCTGTCATGAGGCCGGAGGTGGGGCGGCCCGGGGCCAGGGCCTCCTCCTAGCGGAAGCACCCGTCTGCTCATCCCACCTCTGTCACCGGTTGCCTGGCTGTGCCAGGTGGGGTGATGGTGAGTGCTCTGCCATTTACTGGCTGTGTGCTTTGGGGAAGTTTCTCGCCTCTTTGACCCTTGGTGTCTTTGTCAGTGACATGGGGATGACTCTGGTTTAAGCCTTAGGGTGTTGGATGATGGCATGGGCTGATCACTGAGACACACAGAGTCTGACCCATGGTGAGTGCCCACTGCACTTGGTCCAGGCCCTGAGCCTCCCTGCGCCTCAGTGTCCAAGTCTGTGAAATGGGAGTAAAGCACCAAGCCTATGTGGGCCCTATGAGATTTACTGAGCTCTCAGGTAGAATTGGCTCTGGGCCAGGGCAGGGCTGGGGGTGGTGATAATGATTCTGACCTGTGGCCAAGCTGCAGGGCACTGGGGACCACCATGACAGGTTTTGTTAGCTCGTGAAAGCTGTGTGTGTGTGTGTGTGTGAGTGTTTGCATATGTGTGAGTGTGCATGAATATGTGTGTTAATATATGTATGAGTGTGTGAGAATGTTTGTGAGCATGTATGTGTGTACACGTGTGAGTGGGCATGTGGGAGAATGAGTGCGTGTGTGTGAATGAGAGCATATATGAATGTGTGCATACATACATGAATATGAGTGTGTATGAGGACAGGAGTACATGTGCCTGAGTGTGTGTATGAGGACATGTGAGTGCGCATGTGCATGACTGTGTGTGTGCATACATATGAGCGTGAGTGTTCATGGATGTGTGTATGAGGACACATGAGTGTAGGTGTGTGAATAAGTACATGTGTATGCATGTGTGTGTACGTGCATAATACGTGAGTACATGTGTGAGAATTAGTGCATATGTGTATGAGTGTGTATGCATGTGAGTGTGAGAGTTAAGTGTGTATGCATGAGTGTGAGGGCATGCACATGGTTGAGAGTATGAAAAAGTGCATGGGGGGCCCTGATATCTTCTCCCTTTGGGCTGGGACCCCTAGTCTTACTTCATTCTGTTCTCACACATGGGGCCAGCCTGGTCACACTAACAGTAGTCTCTGACACTGTGGCCACATAAGGTGACGGCTTCTTCACCACAACCAGGGCCATGTCTGCAGATGTCGCGGATGAGCCTGTGGGAGCAAAACCCTGCAGGGCTTCCACCCTAGTCTCATGCACAGGCTCACACTCGTGCACACGCATGCACACACACACACATACACAGCCCCCCACATGCAAGCCATGCAGCTCACGTGCATGTCCTGTGCAAGGGCACTGTCTGGGACATTCACTGGGTGTGTGGAGCCACAGTGCACATGAGGCTTGCACAAACGATGACCACACACCCCTGGGGCTCATAGGGCTCCAGGGCGTGGGAGCCACAGAGTCTGCATTTAGTGCAACCCAATGAGGCCGTCTCTGTGGACCAGAGTGGTTTTCACTTGTCTGCTCTGCCCTCACCCCAGCAACCTAGGCCTCAGGGTCACCTGACCCAATTTCAAGTTTGAGAAAGCATGGGGAAATGAGCCGAGAAACAGAGACCAAGAGAGTGTGTCCCGGTGCCCGGCTTTCCCTAGTGTGTACAGGCACACACATGCACACACACACATAAGCAACTGGCTCAAATGCATGTCCACACATGTGCACATATAAACATTATATGCCTTCTGGAAGGGCTCGTGGAGCCCTACAGCCACCACCAGCTCTGGCCACTCTGCCGCTGACCCGTGTGTCTCCAGTGCCCTGCCCCAGCCAGCCTCTGCCCCAGTAGCCTCAGAGGTGTCATGGGACTCTGAGAAGTAGACTCTTCTACACTCACTTTACACTGGAGGAATTGTGAGAGCTCAGTGGAGGAAGGGCCCCAAGCAGGATTTGAACCCCGATCTTTAGCATTCTCCCTCACAGCTTCCAACTTTGAGAAAAGGTGGGGAGATGAGCCCAGAAACTGGAGAGCTCAGCTCAGCTGATACTCCCGGCAGCATGGTGACAGGTAGCCCTGCTGGGGGGTCTGCCCCTAACAGGAGGGGATCGAGGCTATCCAGGGAGCTGGCAGGAAGTCCTTTGGAGTCTCCTGGAGTGAATGAAAGGCATTTAATCATTGGGTCCTTGGGGCCCAGAGGGAGATAGCCAGGGGGGCCAGGCCAGCCAGGAGTGTGGGTGTCCTTTAGGAACTCACTTGGCTTTCCCAGGCACAAGTGAAGCTGAATTCTGCAAGCTGGGCTGAAATTCTCCAAGAGAGGTGTGGTCACCGTGGCCCCTCAGTTCCCGCAGTCCCTCATCACTCTCAGCTTCAGCTGCCACTTTTCCTTTCTGTGCTCTGCCTGGGTCTGGCACTGGGCAGGTGCTACCCACTGGAGCGGGGCAGAGCCAGGCAGGGCAGAAGGGATTGGGGTGGCAGGGATGGGCTTCCCCTTGGACAGCCCATCCTCAGGAGAAGGGCTGCAGGTGTCAGTGTCTGGTCCTGAAGCCAGGACATTCCACGGGTAGGTGAAGGTACAACGAAACCTGCCTTTGTCATGACCTGTCCTCCCACCCAAGCCCAGCCAATGATCACCTAAGAGCCTTCACCCTGCCTGTAGTGGGAGAGCAGCCAGGTGGGAATGAGCCCCCCACAAGCCTGCCCCTGACTGGAACATGACCCACCTCCTCCTGCTAAACCTGCCCAGGTGTAGAGCACAGAAGAGGTGGTGGGCTCAGTCTGTTCTCACAATAGCTCCTTCCACATCGGACACACATACCAGGTATCCTTATAGATGAGTGCAGAGATGGTGATGGGGGAAAGCAGTGATTCGCTAGGGTGGGGGCTCTGTTTCTGCTTCTGGTGCCTTCCAGGCAACTCATAATCCTTAGCCTCCACCGGAGTGAACATTGCATCCTTCTTTTAGGGCTCCCTGGTTTCCCTGTCTGGGCTGGGCCTGAGCTGGTGAGGATGGGAGATCATGACAACCTAGTGTGGCCAGGATTAGGGGCAGGGAAAGCTGTGCTAGCCCAAAGGGGAGGACACAGGACTCCAAAACCCTCATGGCCACTGCAACCTTGACCTGCTGGGCTCAGGCAATCCTTCCACCTCAGTCTTCCAAGTGGCTGGAACCACAGGTGCACGCCACCATGCCCGGCTAATTTTTTGCTCTTTTTTTTAGATACGAGGCCTCGCCAAATTGCCCAGGCTGGTCTCGAACCCCTGGTCCGAAAGATTATGGGAGACTGCCTGGAAGAGCTTGAACTAACTCTTACTTTCATTTTTGGATTGTGAAGTATACAGAAATCGAATTGATTTTTGCTTTTGAGTTTTTTTTTTTTTTTTTTGAGTTGGAGTCTCACTCTGTCACCCAGGCTGGAGAGCAGTAGCACACTCATGGCCACCCCAGGGTCGACCTGCTAGGCTCTGGAGATCCTTCTGCTTCAGTCTTCCAAGTAGCTGGAACTATAGTCATGTGCTACCATGCCCGGCTAATTTTTTAAGTTTTTAAATTTTTTTATTGTGGAGACGAGGTCTTGCCAAGTTGCCGGGGCTGGTCTCAAATCCATAGGCTCAAGCAATCCACTTGCCTCAGCCTCCCAAAGTGCTGGGATTATAGGCTGAGCCACTGAGCCCAGCCGTAATTGATTTTTATATGTTGACCTTGTATCCTGTCATCTTGTTGAATTTGTTAATTTGTTCTAATAATAGGCACCATGGCAAGACCTCGTCTCTACAAAAAAAAAAAAAAAAAAATTTAACCAAGTGTGGTGGCACATGCCTGTAGTCTCAGATACTCAGGAGACTGAGGTGGAAGGATTGCTGGAACCCAACAGGGTCAAGGCTACAGTGAGCTATGATCATACCATTGCATTCCAACCTGGGCGACAGAACGAGACCCCCCAACTCAAAAAAAATTGGCTCCCGCACTTTGGGAGGCCAAGGTGGAGGATAGCTTGAGTTCAGGAGTTTGAGATCAGTCTGGCAACATAGTAAGACCTCATTTCTACAAAAAATAAAAGAATTAGTTAGTATGGTAGAACACACCTATAGTCCCAGCTACTTGGGAAGCTGAGGTGAGAGGATCACTTGAACCCAGGAGATTGAGACTATGGTGAGCCATGATCATGCCACTGCACTCAAGCCTTGGCAGCAGAGTGAAACCCTGTCTCAAAAATAAATAAATAAATAAATAGATAAACAAACAAACAAATAAATAAGCCAGGAGTGGTGACTCACACCTATAATCCCAGAACTTTGGGAGACCAAAGTAAGAAGATTGTCTAAGCTCATGGGTTGGAGACCAGCCTGGGCAACTTGGTGAGACCTCATCTCTATGGTAAAAAAAATTAGCTGGGCGTGGTGGTGTGTGCCTGTAATTCCAGCTACTTGGAAGGCTGAGGTGGAAGGATCACCTGAGCCCAGCAGGTTAAGGCTGCAGTGGCCATGAACATGCCACTAAACTCAAGCCGGCGACAGAGTGAGACTCCAGCCCTAAATAAATAAATAAGCCAGGTGTGGTGGTTCACATCTGTAATCCCAGCACTTTGGAAGGCAGAGGCAAGAAGATTGTCTGAGCCCAGGGATTTGATACCAGCCTGGGCAATTTGGCGAGGCCTTGTATCTAAAAAAAAGAGCAAAAAATTAGCCGGGCATGGTGGCATGTACCTGTGGTTCCAGCCACTTGGAAGGCTGAGGTGGAAGGATTGCCTGAGCCCAGCAGGTCAAGGTTGTGGTGGCCATGAGGGTGCCACTGCACTCCAGCTTGGGCAACAGAGTGAGACTCTAACTCACAAAATAAAATAAAATAAATAAATATTTATTCAGTGAATATTCACAGAATAGTTTTTCTTTATTTCCATTCTGGGTAGCTTTCATATCTTTGCCTAAGTTCCCTGGCCAGAATCTCCAGTACAATGTTGAATAGAAATAGTGAGGGCAGACATCCTTTCCTTGTTCCTATTTTTGGGGAAAAGCTTTCCATCTTTTACCACTGAGTATGATGTTAGCTGTGGGCTTTTCGCCTATGCCCTTTATCAGGTTGAGGAAGTGCTTTTCTATTCTTGGTTGAGTGGTTTTGTTTTGTTTTTTAGTTGGAGTCTCTATCGCCCAGGCTGGAGTGCAGTGGCACGCTTAAGGCTGTTGTAACCTCAACCTGCTGAGTTCAGGTGACCCTTCCATGTCAGCCTTCCAAGTAGCTGAAACTACAGGCGTGTGCTATCATGCCCGGCTATTTTTTTGGTTTATTGTAGAGAGGAGGTCTCACCAAGTTGTCCAGGCTGGTCTCGAATCCCTGGGCTCAGGGAATCCTCTTGCCTCAGACTCCCAAAATGCTAGGAAGCTACTGCGCCCAGCTTTTTTTTTTGAATCATGAAAGATTAATGAATTTTGTCAAATGCTGTTTTCCATCTATTTAGATGATCATGTGGTTTTAGCCCTTTATCCTATTGATATGGTATATTATATTAATTGAGTTTTGAATATGAAACTAACCTTGCATTCCTGGGATAAATCCCACTTGGTCTTGGTATAAAATCCTTTTTATATGTTGCTGGATTCAGTTTGCTAGTATTTTGTTGAGGATGTTTATGTCTGTTTATATAAGGGATCAGCCAGGCTCGGTGGCTCAGCCTGTAATCCTGCACCTTGGGAGGCTGAGGTGAGTG
>NW_007246048.1:7583-9275 GCF_000164805.1 Carlito syrichta
CAAAAAAAAAAAAAAAAGCATATATATAAGGGATATTGGTCTGTAGTTTTCTTGTGATGTCTTTGTCTGGTTTTGGTATCAGGATAACTCATAGAATGAATTCTCTCCTCTTCTATTTTCTGGAAGAGTTTGTGAAGGGTTGGTGTTCTTTTGAGCCAACTTTTGAGAACTGAGTTAATTCAGTTGCAACTGTAGGTGGTGGAAACAGTATGGATTGAGGCCTGGAGGTGGGTGTTTGGTGGATTCAGGTGACTGAAGCCATGGGGTCTGACTGGCACAGGCACATAGAAGGTGGCGGGCAGAAGGAGAGTCCATGAGAAAGGTCAGCCGGGCTCAGTGGCTCAGCCTGTAATCCCACGCCTTTGGGAGGCTGAGGTGAGTGGATTGCCTGAGCCCGCGGGTTCGAGACCCGCCTGGGCAGCGAGACCTCATCTCTACAATAAATCAAAAAATCAGCCGGGCGTGGTAGCGCATGCCTGTAATTCCGGCTGCTTGGAAGGCTGAGGTGGAAGGATCGCCGGAGCCCAGCAGGTGGAGGCTGCGGTGGCCGGGAGCGGCCACTGCACTCCAGTTTGGGTGAGACAGAGTGAGATTCCAATTCAAAAAAAAAAAAAAAAAAAAAAAAAAAGAGAAAGGTCCACAGTGGCTGAATCAGGAAGGTCCAGGTAGCCCCAAAGAGCAGTAATGGGAACGGTGTGTATGTTGGGGATGTGCTGGGTAGAGGGTGCTGAAGGAGGCACTGGAGGCCAGGAGGCTGAGAAGAGAGAGGCAGTGGAGGGAGGACAGACAGGGTGGCTGGATAGAGGAGGCAATCTTGAGCCTGGTTGGATGCCAGGGTAGGGAATGGCAAGTGCACTGGGAACAGAAGCCGAGAGGGGACAGTGCCTGGTTGTGGGGAGGCTGCAGTGATCCTCAAAGGCTGGATGCAGTGGGAAGAGGCCCAGAGAGCTGGCCTGAAGTGCAAGCCTAGAAACCAGGGATGGATGCCCAATATGGACAGCTGGGTGGGGCTGGGGCCCAAGTGGTTGGAACTCCACCCACACCGCGGCTGCACGTGGTCCACCATGGTGGCAGCCTGTGTGCAGGTGGAAATGGAGGAGGCAGGAGGCCTGGGAGACCAGCAAGGGCCTTCACCAGCCTTTGGCCAGCTTGGGGGGCTCTTCCGGGAGAAGTGCCCGCTTTGGGCAAGGACAAGGCCTCTGACTCCTGGGAAAATCCGGGGATGGGGCCCATCGAGTCACATAGGCAAAGTGCAGTGGGAATGGTGGGGGTGAGGGTCAGGCATGCCACCCGCCTAACCCCTTCCAACTGAAGCCCTTGGAGGCGGGGCCGTTTCACAGAGGCACACACTGAGATTCAGGGAGGAAAAGCCACTTTTCCAAGGGAGCTCACGGCAAGGGGTCCGGCGGCATCGGGACCGAGGCGGGGACTGCAGAGCCCGGGCTCTCACGAGAGCTACCGTCGATCTGTGTAGAGCTGTGGTGGGCTCACAGGTGTTGGGGCGTGAAGCCGGGATGCCAGGTGGGCACCGGTGGCTTCGAGATTCCGGGCCGCATGTACAGATGTCGACTTCCCGCCCCCAGGGGCCACCGACTCAGCGCAGCGTGGTGAAACTGGGGACCGGCGGGGTGGTCGCGCGGGGTGACGTGGGGAGGGCGGGACCGCGAGGGGCGGGCCGGGTTCCTCACCTGC